>NC_090326.1:172126714-172357027 GCF_035084215.1 Heptranchias perlo | reverse complement strand
TGAGGGTGATCGGGAGGGGGGTGATCAGATCGGGAGTGAAGTGGGTGATCGGGAGGGGGGTGATCAGATCGGGAGTGAAGAGGGTGATCGGGAGTGGGGGTGATCAGATCGGGAGTGAAGAGCGTGATTGGGGGTGTGGGTATTGGGTGTGATTGGGGGTGTGGGGAGTATTGGGTGTGATTGGAGGTGTGGGGGTATTGGGTGTGATTGGGGGTGTGGGGGGTATTGGGTGTGATTGGGGGTGTGGGGAGTATTGGGTGTGATTGGGGGTGTGGGGGGTATTGGGTGTGATTGGGGTGTGGGAGTATTGGGTGTGATTGAGGGGTGTGGGGGAGTATTGGGTGTGATTGGGGGTGTGGGGGTGTATTGGGTGTGATTGGGGGTGTGGGGGGTGTATTGGGTGTGATTGAGGGTGTGGGGAGTATTGGGTGTGATTGGGGGTGTGGGTATTGGGTGTGATTGGGGGTGTGGGGAGCATTGGGTGTGATTGGGGGTGTGGGGAGTATTGGGTGTGATTGGGAGTGTGGGGAGTATTGGGTGTGATTGGGGGTGTGGGGGAGTATTGGGTGTGATTGGGGGTGTGGGGGAGTATTGGGTGTGATTGGGGGTGTGGGGAGTATTGGGTGTGATTGGGGGTGTGGGGGAGTATTGGGTGTGAATGGGGTGTGGGGAGTATTGGGTGTGATTGGGGGTGTGGGGAGTATTGGGTGTGATTGGGGGTGTGGGGAGTATTGGGTGTGATTGGGGGTGTGGGGTGTATTGGGTGTGATTGGGGGTGTGGGGGGTATTGGGTGTGATGGGGGGTGTGGGGGAGTATTGGGTGTGAATGGGGGTGTGGGGGAGTATTGGGTGTGATTGGGGGTGTGGGGGTGTATTGGGTGTGATTGGAGGTGTGGGGGAGTATTGGGTGTGATTGGGGGGTGTGGGGGAGTATTGGGTGTGATTGGAGGGTGTGGGGGAGTATTGGGTGTGATTGGGGGTGTGGGGGAGTATTGGGTGTGATTGGGGGGGGGTGTGGGGGAGTGTGGGGGGTGTATTGGGTGTGATTGGGGGTGTGGGGTGTATTGGGTGTGATTGGGGGTGTGGGGTGTATTGGGTGTGATTGGGGGTGTGGGAGTATTGGGTGTGATTGGGGGTTTGGGGGAGTATTGGGTGTGATTGGGGGTGTGGGGGAGTATTGGGTGTGATTGGGGGTGTGGGGGGGAGTGTGGGGGTGTATTGGGTGTGATTGGGGGTGTGGGGGAGTATTGGGTGTGATTGGGGGTGTGGGGAGTATTGGGTGTGATTGGGGGGTTTGGGGGGGTATTGGGTGTGATTGGGGGTGTGGGGATGTATTGGGTGTGATTGGGGGTGTGGGGGTGTATTGGGTGTGATTGGGGGTGTGGGGAGTATTGGGTGTGATTGGGGGTGTGGGGGAGTATTGGGTGTGATTGGGGTGTGGGGAGTATTGGGTGTGATTGGGGGTGTGGATTATTGGGTGTGATTGGGGGTGTGGAGTATTGGGTGTGATTGGGGGTGTGGGGGTGTATTGGGTGTGATTGGGGGTGTGGGGGAGTATTGGGTGTGATTGGGGGTGTGGGGAGTATTGGGTGTGATTGGGGGTGTGGGGAGTATTGTGTGTGATTGGGGGTGTGGGGAGTATTGGGTGTGATTGGGGGTGTGGGGGAGTATTGGGTGTGATTGGGGGTGTGGGGGAGTATTGGGTGTGATTGGGGGTGTGGGGTATTGGGTGTGATTGGGGGTGTGGGGATATTGGGTGTGATTGGGGGATGTGGGTATTGGGTGTGATTGGGGGTGTGGGGTGTATTGGGTGTGATTGGAGGTGTGGGGGGGTATTGGGTGTGATTGGGGGTGTGGGGGGTATTGGGTGTGATTGGGGGTGTGGGGAGTATTGGGTGTGATTGGGGGTGTGGGGGGGTATTGGGTGTGATTGGGGGTGTGGGGGAGTATTGGGTGTGATTGTGGGTGTGGGGGAGTATTGGGTGTGTTTGGGGGTGTGGGGGTGTATTTGGGTGTGATTGGGGGGTGTGGGGGTGTATTGGGTGTGATTGAGGGTGTGGGGAGTATTGGGTGTGATTGGGGGGTGTGGGTATTGGGTGTGATTGGGGGTGTGGGGAGTATTGGGTGTGTTGGGGGGTGTGGGGGAGTATTGGTGTGATTGGGGGTGTGGGGAGTATTGGGTGTGATTGGGGTGTGGGGAGTATTGGGTGTGATTGGGGGTGTGGGGGAGTATTGGGTGTGATTGGGGGTGTGGGGAGTATTGGGTGTGATTGGGGGTGTGGAGTATTGGGTGTGATTGGGGTGTGGGGGAGTATTGGGTGTGTTTGGGGGTGTGGAGTATTGGGTGTGATTGGGGGTGTGGGGAGTATTGGGTGTGATTGGGGGTGTGGGGAGTATTGGGTGTGATTGGGGGTGTGGGGGAGTATTGGGTGTGATTGGGGGTGTGGGTGTGTATTGGGTGTGATTGGGGGTGTGGGGGAGCATTGGGTGTGATTGGGGGTGTGTGGGGTGTATTGGGTGTGATTGGGGGGGGTGTGGGGGAGTATTGGGTGTGATTGGGGGTGTGGGGAGTATTGGGGTGTGTTGGGGGTGTGGAGTTGGGTGTGATTGGGGGGTGTGAGTATTGGGTGTGATTGGGGGTGTGTGGAGTATTGGGTGTGATTGGGGGTGTGGGGTGTATTGGGTGTGATTGGGGGTGTGGGGGGTATTGGGTGTGATTGGGGGTGTGGGGGAGTATTGGGTGTGATTGGGGGTGTGGGGGAGTATTGGGTGTGATTGGGGGTGTGGGGGTGTATTGGGTGTGATTGGGGGTGTGGGGAGTATTGGGTGTGATTGGGGGTGTGGGAGTATGGGTGTGATTGGGGGTGTGTGGGGTGTATTGGGTGTGATTGGGGGTGTGGGGGAGTATTGGGTGTGATTGGGTGTGGGAGTATTGGGTGTGATTGGGGGTGTGGGGAGTATTGGGTGTGATTGGGGGTGTGGGGTGTATTGGGTGTGATTGGGGGTGTGTGGGGTGTATTGGGTGTGATTGGGGGTGTGGGGAGTATTGGGTGTGATTGGGGTGTGGGTGTGTATGGGTGTGATTGGGGGGGGGGTATTGGGTGGATTGGGGTGGGGGAGTATTGGGTGTGATTGGGGGTGTGGGGAGTATTGGGTGTGATTGGGGTGTGGGGTGTATTGGGTGTGATTGGGGGTGTGGGGGTGTATTGGGTGTGATTGGGGGTGTGGGGAGGTTATTGGGTGTGATTGGGGGGTGTGGGGAGTATTGGGTGTGATTGGGGTGTGGGGTGTATTGGTGTGATTGGGGGTGTGGGGGGTATTGGGTGTGATTGGGGGTGTGGGGTGTATTGGGTGTGTTTGGGGGTGTTGGGGTGGTATTGGTGTGATTGGGGGTGTGGGGGTGTATTGGGTGTGATTGGGGGGTGTGGGGAGTATTGGGTGTGATTTGGGGGTGTGGGGGTGTATTGGGTGTGATTGGGGGTGTGGGGGTATTGGGTGTGATTGGGGGTGTGGGGGGTATTGGGTGTGATTGGGGGTGTGGGGGAGTATTGGGTGTGATTGGGGGTGTGGGGGGTATTGGGTGTGATTGGGGGTGTGGGGAGTATTGGGTGTGATTGGGGGTGTGGGGAGTATTGGGTGTGATTGGGGGTGTGGGGAGTATTGGGTGTGATTGGGGTGTGGGGAGTATTGGGTGTGATTGGGGGTGGGGAGTATTGGGTGTGATTGGGGGGTGTGGGGGAGTATTGGGTGTGATTGGGGGTGTGGGGGAGTATTGGGTGTGATTGGGGGTGTGGGGGGTATTGGGTGTGATTGGGGGTGTGGGGGAGTATTGGGTGTGATTGGGGGTGTGGGGGTATTGGGTGTGATTGGGGGTGTGGGGGAGTATTGGGTGTGATTGGGGGTGTGGGGAGTATTGGGTGTGATTGGGGGTGTGGGGGGTATTGGGTGTGATTGGGGGATGTGGGGGGGTATTGGGTGTGATTGGGGGTGTGGGGAGTATTGGGTGTGATTGGGGGTGTGGGGGAGTATTGGGTGTGATTGGGGGTGTGAGGTGTATTGGGTGTGATTGGGGGTGTGGGGGAGTATTGGGTGTGATTGGGGTGTGGGGGTATATTGGGTGTGATTGGGGGTGTGGGGTATTAGGGTGTGATTGGGGGTGTGGGGGTGTATTGGGTGTGATTGGGGGTGTGGGGGAGTATTGGGTGTGATTGGGGGTGTGGGTGTGTATTGGGTGTGATTGGGGTTGTGGGGTATTGGGTGTGATTGGGGTGTGGGTGGTGTATTGGGTGTGATTGGGGTGTGGGTAGTTGGGTGATGGGGTGTGGGGGAGTATTGGGTGTGATTGTGGGTGTGGGGAGTATTGAGGTGTGATTGGGGGTGTGGGGGAGTATTGGGTGTGATTGGGGGTGTGGGGAGTATTGGGTGTGAATGGGGTGTGGGGGAGTATTGGGTGTGATTGGGGGTGTGGGGGAGTATTGGGTGTGATTGGGGGTGTGGGGGGTATTGGGTGTAATGGGTGTGGGGAGTTGGTGTGATGGGGTGTGGGGTGTATTGGGTGTGATTGGGGGTGTTGGGGGAGTATTGGGTGTTGGGGGTGTGGGGATTGGGGTGATGGGGGTGTGGGTATTGGGTGTGATTGGGGGTGGGTATTGGGTGTGATTGGGGTGTGGGGTATTGGGTGTGATTGGGGGTGTGGGGTATTGGGTGTGATTGGGGGTGTGGGGAGTATTGGGTGTGATTGGGGGTGTGGGGGTATTGGGTGTGATTGGGGGTGTGGGGAGTATTGGGTGTGATTGGGGGTGTGGGGGAGTATTGGTGTGATTGGGGGTGTGGGGGGGTATTGGGTGTGATTGGGGGGTGTGGGGGGTATTGGGTGTGATTGGGGGTGTGGGTGGGGTATTGGGTGTGATTGGGGGTGTGGGGAGTATTGGGTGTGATTGGGGTGTGGGGGTATTGGGTGTGATTGGGGGTGTGGGGTATTGGGTGTGATTGGGGGTGTGGGGGAGTATTGGGTGTGATTGGGGGTGTGGGGGAGTATTGGGTGTGATTGGGGGTGTGGGGGGTGTATTGGGTGTGATTGGGGGTGTGGGGAGTATTGGGTGTGATTGGGGGTGTGGGGTGTATTGGGTGTGATTGGGGGTGTGGGGAGTATTGGGTGTGATTGGGGGTGTGGGGAGTATTGGGTGTGATTGGGGGTGTGGGGGTGTATTGGGTGTGATTGGGGGTGTGGGGGAGTATTGGGTGTGATTGGGGTGTGGGGTGTATTGGGTTTGTTGGGGGTGTGGGGTGTATTGGGTGTGATTGGGGGTGTGGGAGTATTGGGGTGATTGGGGTGTGGGAGTATTGGGTGTGATTGGGGGTGTGGGGTGTATTGGGTGTGATTGGGGGTGTGGGGTGTATTGGGTGTGATTGGGGGTGTGGGGAGTATTGGGTGTGATTGGGGGTGTGGGGGAGTATTGGGTGTGATTGGGGGTGTGGGTTATTGGGTGTGATTGGGGGTGTGGGGAGTATTGGGTGTGATTGGAGGTGTGGGGGAGTATTGGGTGTGATTGGGGGTGTGGGGGTGTATTGGGTGTGATTGGGGTGTGGGGAGTATTGGGTGTGATTGGGGGTGTGGGGTGTATTGGGTGTGATTGGGGGTGTGGGGAGTATTGGGTGTGATTGGGGGTGGGGAGTATTGGGTCTGATTGGGGGTGTGGGGGTGTATTGGGTGTGATTGGGGGTGTGGGGGGTGTATTGGGTCTGATTGGGGGTGTGGGGTGTATTGGGTTTGATTGGGGGTGTGGGGGAGTATTGGGTGTGATTGGGGGTGTGGGGAGTATTGGGTGTGATTGGGGGTGTGTGGAGTATTGGGTGTGATTGGGGGTGTGGGGGGTATTGGGTGTGATTGGGGGTGTGGGGAGTATTGGGTGTGATTGGGGGTGTGGGGGTGTATTGGGTGTGATTGGGGGTGTGGGGGGGTATTGGGTGTGATTGGGGGTGTGGGGGGAGTAATTGGGTGTGATTGGGGGTGTGGGGGAGTATTGGGTGTGATTGGGGGTGTGGGGTGTATTGGGTGTGATTGAGGGTGTGGGGAGTATTGGGTGTGATTGGGGGTGTGGGGGAGTATTGGGTGTGATTGGGGGTGGGGGTATTGGGTGTGATTGGGGGTGTGGGGAGTATTGGGTGTGATTGGGGGTGTGGGGAGTATTGGGTGTGATTGGGGGTGTGGGGTGTATTGGGTGTGATTGGGGTGTGGGGTGTATTGGGTGTGATTGAGGGGTGTGGGGAGTATTGGGTCTGATTGGGGGTGTGGGGAGTATTGGGTGTGATTGGGGGGTGTGGGGGAGTATTGGGTGTGAATGGGGGTGTGGGGAGTATTGGGTGTGATTGGGGGTGTGGGGTGTATTGGGTGTGATTGGGGGTGTGGGGAGTATTGGGTGTGAGTGGGGGTGTGGGGGAGTATTAGGTGTGATTGGGGGTGTGGGGAGTATTGGGTCTGATTGGGGGTGTGGGGGTGTATTGGGTGTGATTGGGGGTGTGGGGGTGTATTGGGTGTGATTGGGGGTGTGGGGAGTATTGGGTGTGATTGGGGTGTGGGGAGTATTGGGTGTGATTGGGGGTGTGGGGAGTATTGGGTGTGATTGGGGGTGTGGGGAGTATTGGGTGTGATTGGGGGTGTGGGGGATTATTGGGTGTGATTGGGGGTGTGGGGGAGTATTGGGTGTGATTGGGGGTGTGGGGTGTATTGGGTGTGATTGGGGGTGTGGGGGTATTGGGTGTGATTGGGGTTGTGGGGGATTATTGGGTGTGATTGGGGGGTGTGGGGGAGTATTGGGTGTGATTGGGGGTGTGGGGAGTATTGGGTGTGATTGGGGGTGTGGGGGGTATTGGGTGTGACTGGGGGTGTGGGGAGTATTGGGTGTGATTGGGGGTGTGGGGATTATTGGGTGTGAGTGAGGGTGTGGGGGAGTATTGGGTGTGATTGGGGGTGTGGGGGGTATTGGGTGTGATTGGGGGTGTGGGGAGTATTGGGTGTGATTGGGGGTGTGGGGAGTATTGGGTTTGATTGAGGGGTGTGGGGGAGTATTGGGTGTGATTGGGGGTGTGGGGGTGTATTGCGTGTGATTGGGGGTGTGGGGGAGTATTGGGTGTGATTGGGGGTGTGGGGTGTATTGGGTGTGATTGAGGGTGTGGGGAGTATTGGGTGTGATTGGGGGTGTGGGGGAGTATTGGGTGTGATTGGGGGTGTGGGGGAGTATTGGGGTGTGAATGGGGGTGTGGGAGTATTGGGTGTGATTGGGGGTGTGGGGTGTATTGGGTGTGATTGGGGGTGTGGGGAGTATTGGGTGTGAGTGGGGGTGTGGGGGAGTATTGGGTGTGATTGGGGGTGTGGGGGAGTATTGGGTCTGATTGGGGGTGTGGGGTGTATTGGGTGTGATTGGGGGTGTGGGGGAGTATTGGGTGTGATTGGGGGTGTGGGGAGTATTGGGTGTGATTGGGGGTGTGGGGAGTATTGGGTGTGAATGGGGGTGTGGGGAGTATTGGGTGTGATTGGGGGTGTGGGGTGGTATTGGGTGTGATTGGGGGTGTGGGGAGTATTGGGTGTGATTGGGGGTGTGGGGGAGTATTGGGTGTGATTGGGGGTGTGGGGGAGTATTGGGTGTGATTGGGGGTGTGGGGAGTATTGGGTGTGATTGGGGGTGTGGGGGAGTATTGGGTGTGATTGGGGTGTGGGGAGTATTGGGTGTGATTGGGGGTGTGGGGAGTATTGGGTGTGATTGGGGGTGTGGGGAGTATTGGGTGTGATTGGGGGTGTGGGGGAGTATTGGGTGTGATTGGGGGTGTGGGGAGTATTGGGTGTGATTGGGGGTGTGGGGGATTATTGGGTGTGATTGGGGGTGTGGGGGAGTATTGGGTGTGATTGGGGGTGTGGGGGTGTATTGGGTGTGATTGGGGGTGTGGGGGTATTGGGTGTGATTGGGGGTGTGGGGGATTATTGGGTGTGATTGGGGGTGTGGGGGAGTATTGGGTGTGATTGGGGGTGTGGGGAGTATTGGGTGTGATTGGGGGTGTGGGGGGTATTGGGTGTGATTGGGGGTGTGGGGAGTATTGGGTGTGATTGGGGGTGTGGGGGATTATTGGGTGTGATTGAGGGTGTGGGGGAGTATTGGGTGTGATTGGGGGGTGTGGGGAGTATTGGGTTTGATTGGGGGTGTGGGGGATTATCGGGTGTGATTGGGGTGTGGGAGTATTGGGTGTGATTGGGGGTGTGGGGTGTATTGGGTGTGATTGGGGGTGTGGGGGGTATTGGGTGTGATTGGGGGTGTGGGGGTATTGGGTGTGATTGGGGTGGGGGGTATTGGGTGTGATTGGGGGTGGTGGGGTATTGGGTGTGATTGGGGGGTGTTGGGGTGTATTGGGTGTGATTGGGGGTGTGGGGGTGTATTGGGGGTGTGGGGGTATTGGGTGTGATTGGGGGGTGTGGGGGGTATTGGGTGTGATTGGGGGTGTGGGGGGTGTATTGGGGGTGTGGGGGGTATTGGGTGTGATTGGGGGTGTGGGGGTATTGGGTGTGATTGGGGGTGTGGGGGTGTATTGGGGGTGTGGGGGGTATTGGGTGTGATTGGGGGTGTGGGGAGTATTGGGTGTGATTGGGGGTGTGGGGAGTATTGGGTGTGATTGGGGGTGTGGGGTATTGGGTGTGATTGGGGTGTGCGTGTATTGGGTGTGATTGGGGGTGTGGGGGAGTATTGGGTGTGATTGGGGGTGTGGGGGAGTATTTGGTGTGATTGGGGGTGTGGGGAGTATTGGGTGTGATTGGGGGTGTGGGGGGTATTGGGTGTGATTGGGGGTGTGGGGGAGTATTGGGTGTGATTGGGGGTGTGGGGAGTATTGGGTGTGATTGGGGGTGTGGGGGTGTATTGGGTGTGATTGGGGGTGTGGGGAGTATTGGGTGTGATTGGGGGTGTGGGGAGTATTGGGTCTGATTGGGGGTGTGGGGAGTATTGGGTGTGATTGGGGGTGTGGGTGTGTATTGGGTGTGATTGGGGGTGTGGGTGTGTATCGGGTGTGATTGGGGTGTGGGGAGTATTGGGTGTGATTGGGGGTGTGGGGGAGTATTGGGTGTGATTGGGGGTGTGGGGAGTATTGGGTGTGATTGGGGGTGTGGGGGGGTATTGGGTGTGATTGGGGGTGTGGGGAGTATTGGGTGTGATTGGGGGTGTGGGGGAGTATTGGGTTTGATTGGGGGTGTGGGGAGTATTGGGTGTGATTGTGGGTGTGGGGGTGTATTGGGTGTGATTGGGGGTGTGGGGGAGTATTGGGTGTGATTGGGGGTGTGGGGGGTATATTGGGTGTGCATTGGGGGTGTGGGGTATTGGGTGTGATTGGGGGTGTGGGGTGTATTGGGTGTGATTGGGGGTGTGGGTGAGTATTGGGTGTGATTGGGGGTGTGGGGGAGTATTGGGTGTGATTGGGGGTGTGGGGGGGTATTGGGTGTGATTGGGAGTGTGGGGGTGTATTGGGTGTGATTGCGGGTGTGGGGAGTATTGGGTGTGATTGGGGGTGTGGGTGTATTGGGTGTGATTGGGGGTGTGGGTGTATTGGGTGTGATTGCGGGTGTGGGGAGTATTGGGTGTGATTGGGGGTGTGGGGGATTATTGGGTGTGATTGGGGGTGTGGGGAGTATTGGGTGTGATTGCGGGTGTGGGGAGTATTGGGTGTGATTGGGGTGTGGGGTGTATTGGGTGTTATTGCGGGTGTGGGAGTATTGGGTGTGATTGCGGGTGTGGGGAGTATTGGGTGTGATTGGGGGTGTGGGTGTATTGGTGTGATTGCGGGTGTGGGGAGTATTGGGTGTGATTGGGGGTGTGGGGGGGTATTGGGTGTGATTGGGGGTGTGGGGAGTATTGGTGTGATTGGGGGTGTGGGGAGTATTGGGTGGTGATTGGGGGTGTGGGGGGTATTGGGTGTGATTGGGGGTGTGGGGAGTATTGGGTGTGATTGGGGGTGTGGGGGAGTATTGGGTGTGATTGGAGGTGTGGGGGAGTATTGGGTGTGATTGGGGGTGTGGGGGAGTATTGGGTGTGATTGGGGTGTGGGGAGTGGGGGTGTATTGGGTGTGATTGGGGGTGTGGGGTGTATTGGGTGTGATTGGGGGTGTGGGGTGTATTGGGTGTGATTGGGGGTGTGGGGAGTATTGGGTGTGATTGGGGGTGTGGGGGAGTATTGGGTGTGATTGGGGGTGTGGGGGAGTATTGGGTGTGATTGGGGGTGTGGGGGAGTGTGGGGGTGTATTGGGTGTGATTGGGGGTGTGGGGAGTATTGGGTGTGATTGGGGGGTGTGGGGAGTATTGGGTGTGATTGGGGGTGTGGGGAGTATTGGGTGTGATTGGGGGTGTGGATTATTGGGTGTGATTGGGGGTGTGGGGGAGTATTGGGTGTGATTGGGGGTGTGGAGTATTGGGTGTGATTGGGGGTGTGGGGGTGTATTGGGTGTGATTGGGGGTGTGGGAGTATTGGGTGTGATTGGGGGTGTGGGGAGTATTGGGTGTGATTGGGGGTGTGGGGAGTATTGTGTGTGATTGGGGGTGTGGGGAGTATTGGGTGTGATTGGGGGTGTGGGGGAGTATTGGGTGTGATTGGGGGTGTGGGGGAGTATTGGGTGTGATTGGGGTGTGGGTATTGGGTGTGATTGGGGGTGTGGGGAGTATTGGGTGTGATTGGGGGTGTGGGTATTGGGTGTGATTGGGGGTGTGGGGAGTATTGGGTGTGATTGGAGGTGTGGGGGGTATTGGGTGTGATTGGGGGTGTGGGGGGTATTGGGTGTGATTGGGGGTGTGGGGAGTATTGGGTGTGATTGGGGGTGTGGGGGGTATTGGGTGTGAATTGGGGGTGTGGGGAGTATTGGGTGTGATTGAGGGGTGTGGGGAGTATTGGGTGTGATTGGGGGTGTGGGGGTGTATTGGGTGTGATTGGGGGTGTGGGGGTGTATTGGGTGTGATTGAGGGTGTGGGGGAGTATTGGGTGTGATTGGGGGTGTGGTATTGTGTGTGATGGGGGTGTGGGGAGTATTGGGTGTGATTGGGGGTGTGGGGAGTATTGGGTGTGATTGGGGGTGTGGGGAGTATTGGGTGTGATTGGGGGTGTGGGGAGTATTGGGTGTGATTGGGGGTGTGGGGGAGTATTGGGTGTGATTGGGGTTGTGGGGAGTATTGGGTGTGATGGGGGTGTGGAGTATTGGGTGTGATTGGGGGTGTGGGGGAGTATTGGGTGTGTTTGGGGGTGTGGAGTATTGGGTGTGATTGGGGGTGTGGGTGTGTATTGGGTGTGATTGGGGGTGTGGGGGAGCATTGGGTGTGATTGGGGGTGTGTGGGTGTTTTGGGTTGGTGATTGGGGGTGTGGGGGAGTATTGGGTGTGATTGGGGGTGTGGGGAGTATTGGGTGTGATTGGGGGTGTGGAGTATTGGGTGTGATGGGGGTGTGGAGTATTGGGTGTGATTGGGGGTGTGTGGAGTATTGGGTGTGATTGGGGGTGTGGGGGTGTATTGGGTGTGATTGGGGGTGTGGGGGGATATTGGGTGTGATTGGGGGTGTGGGGGAGTATTGGGTGTGATTGGGGTGTGGGGGAGTATTGGGTGTGATTGGGGTGTGGGGGTGTATTGGGTGTGATTGGGGGTGTGGGGAGTATTGGGTGTGATTGGGGGTGTGGGGAGTATTGGGTGTGATTGGGGGTGTGGGAGGTGTATTGGGTGTGATTGGGGGGTGTGGGGGAGTATTGGGTGTGATTGGGGATGTGGAGAGTATTGGGTGTGATTGGGGGTGTGGGGAGTATTGGGTGTGATTGGGGGTGTGGGTGTATTGGGTGTGATTGGGGGTGTGGGGGGTGTATTGAGTGTGATTGGGGGTGTGGGGAGTATTGGGTGTGATTGGGGGTGTGGGTGTGTATTGGGTGTGA
Organism: Heptranchias perlo; assembly: GCF_035084215.1. NCBI lineage: Eukaryota > Metazoa > Chordata > Chondrichthyes > Hexanchiformes > Hexanchidae > Heptranchias > Heptranchias perlo. The sequence continues at coordinate 172,345,088 of NC_090326.1, read as the reverse complement.
TTGGGGGTGTGGGTGTGTATTGGGTGTGATTGGGGGTGTGGGGAGTATTGGGTGTGATTGGGGGTGTGGGGGAGTATTGGGTGTGATTGGGGGTGTGGGGAGTATTGGGTGTGATTGGGGGTGTGGGGGGGTATTGGGTGTGATTGGGGGTGTGGGGAGTATTGGGTGTGATTGGGGGTGTGGGGGAGTATTGGGTTTGATTGGGGGTGTGGGGAGTATTGGGTGTGATTGTGGGTGTGGGGGTGATTGGGTGTGATTGGGGGTGGGGGAGTATTGGGTGTGATTGGGGGTGTGGGGGTATATTGGGTGTGATTGGGGGTGTGGGGTATTGGGTGTGATTGGGGGTGTGGGGTGTATTGGTGTGATTGGGGGTGTGGGGAGTATTGGGTGTGATTGGGGGTGTGGGGTATTGGGTGTGATTGGGGGTGTGGGAGTATTGGGTGTGATTGGGGGTGTGGGGAGTATTGGGTGTGATTGGGGGTGTGGGGTGTATTGGGTGTGATTGGGGGTGTGGGGTGTATTGTGTGTGATTGGGGTGTGTGGGTATTGGGTGTGATTGGGGGTGTGGGGTATTGGGTGTGATTGGGGGTGTGGGGTGTGTATTGGGTGTGATTGGGGGTGTGTGGGGAGTATTGGGTGTGATTGGGGGTGTGGGGTATTGGGTGTGATTGGGGGTGTGGGTGGAGTATTGGGTGTGATTTGTGGTGTGGGGGAGTATTGGGTGTGATTAGGGTGTGTGGGTATTGGGTGTGATTGGGGGTGTGTGGGGGGTATTGGGTGTGATTGGGGGTGTGGGGAGTATTGGGTGTGATTGGGGGTGTGGGGTATTGGTGTGATTGGGGGTGTGGGGAGTATTGGGTGTGATTGGGGTGTGGGGGAGTATTGGGTGTGATTGGGGGTGTGGGAGTATTGGGTGTGATTGGGGGTGTGGGGGTGTATTGGGTGTGATTGGGGGTGCGGGGAGTATTGGGTGTGATTGGGGGTGTGGGGGAGTATTGGGTGTGATTGGGGGTGTGGGGGAGTATTGGGTGTGATTGGGGGTGTGGGGGGTATTGGGTGTGATTTGGGGTGTGGGGAGTATTGGGTGTGATTGGGGGTGTGGGGTATTGGGTGTGATTTTGGGTGTGTGGGGAGTATTGGGTGTGATTGGGGGTGTGGGGGAGTATTGGGTGTGATTGGGGGTGTGGGGGGTATTGGGTGTGATTGGGGATGTGGGGGGGTATTGGGTGTGATTGGGGTTGTGGGGAGTATTGGGTGTGATTGGGGGTGTGGGGGAGTATTGGGTGTGATTGGGGGTGTGAGGTGTATTGGGTGTGATTGGGGGTGTGGGGGAGTATTGGGTGTGATTGGGGGGTGTGGGGGTATATTGGGTGTGATTGGGGGTGTGGGGGTATTAGGTGTGATTGGGGGTGTGGGGTGTATTGGGTGTGATTGGGGGTGTGGGGGAGTATTGGGTGTGATTGGGGGTTGTGGGTGTGTATTGGGTGTGATTGGGGTTGTGGGGTATTGGGTGTGATTGGGGGTGTGGGTGTGTATTGGGTGTGATTGGGGGTGTGGGGGAGTATTGGGTGTGATTGGGGGTGTGGGGGAGTATTGGGTGTGATTGTGGTGTGGGGAGTATTGAGTGTGATTGGGGGTGTGGGGAGTATTGGGTGTGATTGGGGGGTGTGGGGAGTATTGGGTGTGAATGGGGGTGTGGGGGAGTATTGGGTGTGATTGGGGGTGTGGGGGAGTATTGGGTGTGATTGGGGGTGTGGGGGGGGTATTGGGTGTAATTGGGGGTGTGGGGGAGTATTGGGTGTGATTGGGGGTGTGGGGTGTATTGGGTGTGATTGGGGGTGTGGGGGAGTATTGGGTGTGATTGGGGGGTGTGGGGAGTATTGGGTGTGATTGGGGGTGTTGGGAGTATTGGGTGTGATTGGGGGTGTGGGGTATTGGGTGTGATTGGGGGTGTGGGGAGTATTGGGTGTGATTGGGGGTGTGGAGTATTGGGTGTGATTGGGGGTGTTGGGAGTATTGGGTGTGATTGGGGGTGTGGGGTATTGGGTGTGATTGGGGGTGTGGGGAGTATTGGGTGTGATTGGGGGTGTGGGGAGTATTGGGTGTGATTGGGGGTGTGGGGGGTATTGGGTGTGATTGGGGTGTGGGGGGTATTGGGTGTGATTGGGGGTGTGGGGGGTATTGGGTGTGATTGGGGGTGTGGGGGTGTATTGGGTGTGATTGAGGGTGTGGGGGAGTATTGGGTGTGATTGGGTGTGTGGGGTATTGGGTGTGATTGGGGGTGTGGGGAGTATTGGGTGTGATTGGGGGTGTGGGGGAGTATTGGGTGTGGTTGGGGGTGTGGGGGTGTATTGGGTTGTGATTGAGGGTGTGGGGGAGTATTGGGTGAGATTGGGGGTGTGGGGTCTATTGGGTGTGATTGGGGGTGTGGGGAGTATTGGGTGTGATTGGGGGTGTGGGGGAGTATTGTGTCTGATTGGGGGTGTGGGGGTGTATTGGGTGTGATTGGGGGTGTGGGGGAGTATTGGGTGTGATTGGGGGTGTGGGGTGTATTGGGTCTGATTGGGGGTGTGGGGTGTATTGGGTTTGATTGGGGTGTGGGGGAGTATTGGGTGTGATTGGGGGGTGTGGGGAGTATTGGGTGTGATTGGGGGTGTGGGGTGTATTGGGTGTGATTGGGGGTGTGGGGTGTATTGGGTGTGATTGGGGGTGTGGGGAGTATTGGGTGTGATTGGGGGTGTGTGGGGAGTATTGGGTGTGATTGGGGGTGTGGGGTATTGGGTGTGATTGGGGGTGTGGGGGAGTATTGGGTGTGATTGGAGGTGTGGGGGAGTATTGGGTGTGATTGGGGGTGTGGGGGTGTATTGGGTGTGATTGAGGGTGTGGGGAGTATTGGGTGTGATTGGGGGTGTGGGGTGTATTGGGTGTGATTGGGGGTGTGGGGGAGTATTGGGTGTGATTGGGGGTGTGGGGAGTATTGGGTCTGATTGGGGGTGTTGGGGGTGTCATTGGGTGTGATTGGGGGTGTGGGGGGTGTATTGGGTCTGATTGGGGGTGTGGGGTGTATTGGGTTTGATTGGGGGTGTGGGGGAGTATTGGGTGTGATTGGGGGGTGTGGGGAGTATTGGGTGTGATTGGGGGTGTGTGGAGTATTGGGTGTGATTGGGGTGTGGGGGGTATTGGGTGTGATTGGGGGTGTGGGGAGTATTGGGTGTGATTGGGGGTGTGGGGGTGTATTTGTTGTGATTGGGGGTGTGGGGGGGTATTGGGTGTGATTGGGGGTGTGGGGGAGTATTGGGTGTGATTGGGGGTGTGGGGGAGTATTGGGTGTGATTGGGGGTGTGGGGTGTATTGGGTGTGATTGAGGGTGAGGAGTATTGGGTGTGATTGGGGGTGTGGGGGAGTATTGGGTGTGATTGGGGGTGTGGGGAGTATTGGGTGTGATTGGGGGTGTGGGGAGTATTGGGTGTGATTGGGGGGTGTGGGGGAGTATTGGGTGTGATTGGGGGTGTGGGGTGTATTGGGTGTGATTGGGGGTGTGGGGTGTATTGGGTGTGATTGAGGGTGTGGGGAGTATTGGGTCTGATTGGGGGTGTGGGGAGTATTGGGTGTGATTGGGGGTGTGGGGGAGTATTGGGTGTGAATGGGGGTGTGGGGGAGTATTGGGTGTGATTGGGGGTGTGGGGGTGTATTGGGTGTGATTGGGGGTGTGGGGAGTATTGGGTGTGAGTGGGGGTGTGGGGGAGTATTGGGTGTGATTGGGGGTGTGGGGAGTATTGGGTCTGATTGGGGGTGTGGGGGTGTATTGGGTGTGATTGGGGGTGTGGGGGTGTATTGGGTGTGATTGGGGGTGTGGGGAGTATTGGGTGTGATTGGGGGTGTGGGGAGTATTGGGTGTGATTGGGGGTGTGGGGAGTATTGGGTGTGATTGGGGGTGTGGGGAGTATTGGGTGTGATTTGGGGTGTGGGGGGATTATTGGGTGTGATTGGGGGTGTGGGGGAGTATTGGGTGTGATTGGGGGTGTGGGGTGTATTGGGTGTGATTGGGGGTGTGGGGGGTATTGGGTGTGATTGGGGTTGTGGGGGATTATTGGGTGTGATTGGGGGGTGTGGGGGAGTATTGGGTGTGATTGGGGGTGTGGGGAGTATTGGGTGTGATTGGGGGTGTGGGGGGGTATTGGGTGTGACTGGGGGTGTGGGGAGTATTGGGTGTGATTGGGGGTGTGGGGATTATTGGGTGTGAGTGAGGGTGTGGGGGAGTATTGGGTGTGATTGGGGGTGTGGGGGGGTATTGGGTGTGATTGGGGGTGTGGGGAGTATTGGGGTGTGATTGGGGGTGTGGGGAGTATTGGGTTTGATTGAGGGGTGTGGGGGAGTATTGGGTGTGATTGGGGGTGTGGGGGTGTATTGCGTGTGATTGGGGGTGTGGGGGAGTATTGGGTGTGATTGGGGGTGTGGGGTGTATTGGGTGTGATTGAGGGTGTGGGGGAGTATTGGGTGTGATTGGGGGTGTGGGGGAGTATTGGGTGTGATTGGGGGTGTGGGGGAGTATTGGGTGTGAATGGGGGTGTGGGGAGTATTGGGTGTGATTGGGGGTGTGGGGTGTATTGGGTGTGATTGGGGGTGTGGGGAGTATTGGGTGTGAGTGGGGGTGTGGGGGAGTATTGGGGTGTGATTGGGGGTGTGGGGAGTATTGGGTCTGATTGGGGGTGTGGGGGTGTATTGGGTGTGATTGGGGGTGTGGGGGAGTATTGGGTGTGATTGGGGGTGTGGGGAGTATTGGGTGTGATTGGGGGTGTGGGGAGTATTGGGTGTGAATGGGGGTGTGGGGAGTATTGGGTGTGATTGGGGGTGTGGGGGGGTATTGGGTGTGATTGGGGTGTGGGGAGTATTGGGTGTGATTGGGGGTGTGGGGGAGTATTGGGTGTGATTGGGGGGTGTGGGGGAGTATTGGGTGTGATTGGGGGTGTGGGGGAGTATTGGGTGTGATTGGGGATGTGGGGGAGTATTGGGTGTGATTGGAGGTGTGGGGAGTATTGGGTGTGATTGGGGGTGTGGGGAGTATTGGGTGTGATTGGGGGTGTGGGGAGTATTGGGTGTGATTGGGGGTGTGGGGAGTATTGGGTGTGATTGGGGGTGTGGGGAGTATTGGGTGTGATTGGGGGTGTGGGGGATTATTGGGTGTGATTGGGGGTGTGGGGGGAGTATTGGGTGTGATTGGGGGTGTGGGGTGTATTGGGTGTGATTGGGGGTGTGGGGGGTATTGGGTGTGATTGGGGGTGTGGGGGATTATTGGGTGTGATTGGGGGTGTGGGGGAGTATTGGGTGTGATTGGGGGTGTGGGGAGTATTGGGTGTGATTGGGGGTGTGGGGGGTCATTGGGTGTGATTGGGGGTGTGGGGAGTATTGGGTGTGATTGGGGGTGTGGGGGATTATTGGGTGTGATTGAGGGTGTGGGGGAGTATTGGGTGTGATTGGGGGTGTGGGGAGTATTGGGTTTGATTGGGGGTGTGGGGGATTATCGGGTGTGATTGGGGGTGTGGGGAGTATTGGGTGTGATTGGGGGTGTGGGGGTGTATTGGGTGTGATTGGGGGTGTGGGGGTGTATTGGGGGTATTGGGTGTGATTGGGGTGTGGGGGGTATTGGGTGTGATTGGGGGTGTGTGGGGTATTGGGTGTGATTGGGGGTGTGGGGGTGTATTGGGTGTGATTGGGGGTGTGGGGGTGTATTGGGGGTGTGGGGGGTATTGGGTGTGATTGGGGGTGTGGGGGGTATTGGGTGTGATTGGGGGTGTGGGGGTGTATTGGGGGGTGTGGGGGGTATTGGGTGTGATTGGGGGTGTGGGGGTATTGGGTGTGATTGGGGGTGTGGGGGTGTATTGGGGGTGTGGGGGGTATTGGGTGTGATTGGGGGTGTGGGGAGTATTGGGTGTGATTGGGGGTGTGGGGAGTATTGGGTGTGATTGGGGGTGTGGGGGGTATTGGGTGTGATTGGGGGTGTGCGTGTATTGGGTGTGATTGGGGGTGTGGGGGAGTATTGGGTGTGATTGGGGGTGTGGGGGAGTATTTGGTGTGATTGGGGGTGTGGGGAGTATTGGGTGTGATTGGGGGTGTGGGGGGTATTGGGTGTGATTGGGGGTGTGGGGAGTATTGGGTGTGATTGGGGGTGTGGGGAGTATTGGGTGTGATTGGGGGTGTGGGGGTGTATTGGGTGTGATTGGGGGTGTGGGGAGTATTGGGTGTGATTGGGGGTGTGGGGAGTATTGGGTCTGATTGGGGGTGTGGGGAGTATTGGGTGTGATTGGGGGTGTGGGTGTGTATCGGGTGTGATTGGGGGTGTGGGTGTGTATTGGGTGTGATTGGGGGTGTGGGGAGTATTGGGTGTGATTGGGGGTGTGGGGGAGTATTGGGTGTGATTGGGGGTGTGGGGAGTATTGGGTGTGATTGGGGGTGTGGGGGGTATTGGGTGTGATTGGGGGTGTGGGGAGTATTGGGTGTGATTGGGGGTGTGGGGTATTGGGTGTGATTGGGGGTGTGAGTGTGGGGGTGGGGTGTATTGGGTGTGATTGGGGGTGTGGGTGAGTATTGGGTGTGATTGGGGGTGTGGGGGAGTATTGGGTGTGATTGGGGGTGTGGGGGGGTATTGGGTGTGATTGGGAGTGTGGGGGTGTATTGGGTGTGATTGCGGGTGTGGGGAGTATTGGGTGTGATTGGGGGTGTGGGTGTATTGGGTGTGATTGGGGGTGTGGGGTGTATTGGGTGTGATTGCGGGTGTGGGGAGTATTGGGTGTGATTGGGGGTGTGGGGGATTATTGGGTGTGATTGGGGGTGTGGGGAGTATTGGGTGTGATTGCGGGTGTGGGGAGTATTGGGTGTGATTGGGGGTGTGGGGTGTATTGGGTGTTATTGCGGGTGTGGGGAGTATTGGGTGTGATTGGGGGTGTGGGGAGTATTGGGTGTGATTGGGGGTGTGGGGTGTATTGGGTGTGATTGCGGGTGTGGGGAGTATTGGGTGTGATTGGGGGTGTGGGGGGGTATTGGGTGTGATTGGGGGTGTGGGGAGTATTGGGTGTGATTGGGGGTGTGGGGAGTATTGGGTGTGATTGGGGGTGTGGGGGGTATTGGGTGTGATTGGGGGTGTGGGGAGTATTGGGTGTGATTGGGGGTGTGGGGAGTATTGGGTGTGATTGGAGGTGTGGGGGTGTATTGGGTGTGATTTGGGTTTTGGGGGGTATTGGGTGTGATTGGGGGTGTGGGGAGTATTGGGTGTGATTGAGAGTGTGGGGGAGTATTGGGTGTGATTGGGGGTGTGGGGAGGTATTGGGTGTGATTGAGGGTGTGGGGGAGTATTGGGTGTGATTGGGGGTGTGGGGGTGTATTGGGTGTGATTGGGGGTGTGGGGAGTATTGGGTGTGATTGGGGGTGTGGGGAGTATTGGGTGTGATTGGGGGTGTGGGGGGTATTGGGTGTGATTGGGGGTGTGGGGGGTATTGGGTGTGATTGGGGGTGTGGGGAGTATTGGGTGTGATTGGGGGTGTGGGGGAGTATTGGGTGTGATTGGGGGTGTGGGGGAGTATTGGGTGTGATTGGGGGTGTGGGGTGTATTGGGTGTGATTGGGGGTGTGGGGAGTATTGGGTCTGATTGGGCGTGTGGGGGAGTATTGGGTGTGATTGGGGGTGTGGGGTGTATTGGGTGTGATTGGGGGTGTGGGGTGTATTGGGTGTGATTGGGGGTGTGGGGAGTATTGGGTGTGATTGGGGGTGTGGGGGAGTATTGGGTGTGATTGGGGGTGTGGGGTGTATTGGGTGTGATTGGGGGTGTGGGGAGTATTGGGTGTGATTGGGGGTGTGGGGGTGTTTTTGGTGTGATTGGGGGTGTGGGGAGTATTGGGTGTGATTGGGGGTGTGGGGAGTATTGGGTGTGATTGGGGGTGTGGGGGTGTATTGGGTCTGATTGGGGGTGTGGGGAGTATTGGGTGTGATTGGGGGTGTGGGGGTGTATTGGGTCTGATTGGGGGTGTGGGGAGTATTGGGTGTGATTGGGGGTGTGGGGGAGTATTGGGTGTGATTGGGGGTGTGGGGTGTATTGGGTGTGATTGGGGGTGTGGGGAGTATTGGGTGTGATTGGGTGTGTGGGGAGTATTGGGTGTGATTGGGGGTGTGGGGGGTATTGGGTGTGATTGGGGGTGTGGGGGGTATTGGGTGTGATTGGGGGTGTGGGGAGTATTGGGTGTGATTGGGGGTGTGGGGGAGTATTGGGTGTGATTGGGGGTGTGGGGGAGTATTGGGTGTGATTGGGGGTGTGGGGTGTATTGGGTGTGATTGGGGGTGTGGGGAGTATTGGGTCTGATTGGGGGTGTGGGGGAGTATTGGGTGTGATTGCGGGTGTGGGGTGTATTGGGTGTGATTGGGGGTGTGGGGAGTATTGGGTGTGATTGGGGGTGTGGGGGTGTTTTTGGTGTGATTGGGGGTGTGGGGAGTATTGGGTGTGATTGGGGGTCTGGGGAGTATTGGGTGTGATTGGGGGTGTGGGGGTGTATTGGGTCTGATTGGGGGTGTGGGGAGTATTGGGTGTGATTGGGGGTGTGGGGGAGTATTGGGTGTGATTGGGGGTGTGGGGTGTATTGGGTGTGATTGGGGGTGTGGGGAGTATTGGGTGTGATTGGGTGTGTGGGGAGTATTGGGTGTGATTGGGGGTGTGGGGGGTATTGGGTGTGATTGGGGGTGTGGGGGGTATTGGGTGTGATTGGGGGTGTGGGGAGTATTGGGTGTGATTTTGTGTGGGGTGTATTGGGTGTGATTGGGGGTGTGGGGAGTATTGGGTCTGATTGGGGGTGTGGGGGAGTATTGGGTGTGATTGGGGGTGTGGGGTGTATTGGGTGTGATTGGGGGTGTGGGGAGTATTGGGTGTGATTGGGGGTGTGGGGGTGTTTTTGGTGTGATTGGGGGTGTGGGGAGTATTGGGTGTGATTGGGGTGTGGGGAGTATTGGGTGTGATTGGGGGTGTGGGGGTGTATTGGGTCTGATTGGGGGTGTGGGGAGTATTGGGTGTGATTGGGGGTGTGGGGAGTATTGGGTGTGATTGGGGGTGTGGGGAGTATTGGGTGTGATTGGGGGTGTGGGGTGTATTGGGTGTGATTGGGGGTATGGGGGAGTATTGGGTGTGATTGGGGGTGTGGGGTGTATTGGGTGTGATTGGGGGTGTGGGGAGTATTGGGTGTGATTGGGTGTGTGGGGTGTATTGGGTGTGATTGGGGGTGTGGGGAGTATTGGGTGTGATTGGGGGTGTGGGGAGTATTGGGTGTGATTGGGGGTGTGGGGAGTATTGGGTGTGATTGGGGGTGTGGGGGATATTGGGTGTGATTCGGGGTGTGGGGGAGTATTGGGTGTGATTGGGGGTGTGGGGAGTATTGGGTGTGATTGGGGGTGTGGGGAGTATTGGGTGTGATTGGGGGTGTGGGGAGTATTGGGTGTGATTGGGGGTGTGGGGAGTATTGGGTGTGATTGGGGGTGTGGGGAGTATTGGGGTGTGATTGGGGGTGTGGGGAGTATTGGGTGTGATTGGGGTGTGGGGAGTATTGGGTGTGATTGGGGGTGTGGGGGTGTATTGGGTGTGATTGGGGGTGTGGGGGGTATTGGGTGTGATTGGGGGTGTGGGGGGGTATTGGGTGTGATTGGGGGTGTGGGGAGTATTGGGTATGATTGGGGGTGTGGGGGGTATTGGGTGTGATTGGGGGTGTGGGGAGTATTGGGTGTGATTGGAGGTGTGGGGGTGTATTGGGTGTGATTGGGGGGGTGGGGGAGTATTGGGTTTGATTGGGGGGTGGGGGGTGTATTGAGTGTGATTGGGGGTGTGGGGAGTATTGGTGTGGTGGGGTGTGGGGAGTATTGGGTGTGATTGGGGGTGTGGGGGAGTATTGGGTGTGATTGGGGGTGTGGGGTGTATTGGGTGTGATTGGGGTGTGGGAGTATTGGGTGTGATTGGGGTGTGTGGGGGTATTGGGTGTGATTGGGGGTGTGGGGAGTATTGGGTGTGATTGGGGGTGTGGGGGAGTATTGGGTGTGATTGGGGGTGTGGGGGAGTATTGGGTGTGATTGGGGGTGTGGGGGGTATTGGGTGTGATTGGGGGTGTGGGGAGTATTGGGTGTGATTGGGGGTGTGGGGAGTATTGGGTGTGATTGGGGGTGTGGGGGAGTATTGGGTGTGATTGGGGGTGTGGGGAGTATTGGGTGTGATTGGGGTGTGGGGAGTATTGGGTGTGATTGGGGGTGTGGGGAGTATTGGGTGTGATTGGGGGTGTGGGGAGTATTGGGTGTGATTGGGGTGTGGGGGTGATTGGGTGTGATTGGGGGTGTGGGGGTTTGGGTGTGATTGGGGGTGTGGGGAGTATTGGGTGTGATTGGGGGTGTGGGGAGTATTGGGTGTGATTGGGGGTGTGGGGGGTATGGGTGTGATTGGGGGTGTGGGGTGGTGTGATTGGGGGTGTGGGGAGTATTGGGTGTGATTGGGGTGTGGGGGTGTATTGGGTGTGATTGGGGGTGTGGGGAGTATTGGGTGTGATTGGGGGTGGGGGTGTTTGGGTGATTGGGGGTGTGGGGAGTATTGGGTGTGTTTGGGGGTGTGGGGAGTATTGGGTGTGATTGGGGGTGTGGGGGTATTGGGTGTGATTGGGGGTGTGGGGAGTATTGGGTGTGATTGGGGGTGTGGGGAGTATTGGGTGTGATTGGGGGTGTGGGGTGTATTGGGTGTGATTGGGGGTGTGGGGAGTATTGGGTGTGATTGGGGTGTGGGGTGTATTGGGTGTGATTGGGGGTGTGGGGAGTATTGGGTGTGATTGGGGGTGTGGGGGTGTATTGGGTGTGATTGGGGTGTGGGAGTATTGGGTGTGATTGGGGTGTGGGGAGTATTGGGTGTGATTGGGGGTGTGGGGAGTATTGGGTGTGATTGGGGGTGTGGGGAGTATTGGGTGTGATTGGGGGTGTGGATTGGTGTGATGGGGTGTGGGGGAGTATGGGTGTGTTGGGGGTGTGGGGGTATTGGGTGTGATTGGGGGTGTGGGGAGTATTGGGTGTGATTGGGGGTGTGGGGAGTATTGGGTGTGATTGGGGGGTGGGGGTGTATTGGGTGTGATTGGGGGTGTGGGGAGTATTGGGTGTGATTGGGGGTGTGGGGGTGTATTGGGTGTGATTGGGGGTGTGGGGAGTATTGGGTGTGATTGGGGGTGTGGGGAGTATTGGGTGTGATTGGGGGTGTGGGGAGTATTGGGTGTGATTGGGGGTGTGGGGAGTATTGGGTGTGATTGGGGGTGTGGGGAGTATTGGGTGTGATTGGGGGTGTGGGGGAGTATTGGGTGTGATTGGGGGTGTGGGGGAGTATTGGTGTGATTGGGGGTGTGGGGAGTATTGGGTGTGATTGGGGGTGTGGGGAGTATTGGGTGTGATTGGGGGTGTGGGGAGTATTGGGTGTGATTGGGGGTGTGGGGGGTATTGGGTGTGATTGGGGGTGTGGGGAGTATTGGGTGTGATTGGGGGTGTGGGGTGTATTGGGTGTGATTGGGGGTGTGGATATTGGGTGTGATTGGGGGTGTGGGAGTATTGGGTGTGATTGGGGGTGTGGGGAGTATTGGGTGTGATTGGGGTGTGGGGAGTATTGGGTGTGATTGGGGGTGGGGAGTATTGGGTGTGATTGGGGTGTGGGGAGTATTGGGTGTGATTGGGGGTGTGGGGAGTATTGGGTGTGATTGGGGTGTGGGTGATTGGGTGTGATTGGGGTGGGGGAGTATTGGGTGTGATTGGGGGTGTGGGGAGTATTGGGTGTGATTGGGGGTGTGGGGAGTATTGGGTGTGATTGGGGGTGTGGGGAGTATTGGGTGTGATTGGGGGTGTGGGGGAGTATTGGGTGTGATTGGGGGTGTGGGGAGTATTGGGTGTGATTGGGGGTGTGGGGAGTATTGGGTGTGATTGGGGGTGTGGGGGAGTATTGGGTGTGATTGGGGGTGTGGGGAGTATTGGGTGTGATTGGGGGTGTGGGGAGTATTGGGTGTGATTGGGGGTGTTGGGATATTGGGTGTGATTGGGGGTGTGGGGAGTATTGGGTGTGATTGGGGGTGTGGGGTGTATTGGGTGTGATTGGGGGGTGTGGGGAGTATTGGTGTGATTGGGGGTGTGGGGAGTATTGGGTGTGATTGGGGGTGTGGGTGTATTGGGTGTGATTGGGGGTGTGGGGAGTATTGGGTGTGATTGGGGTGTGGGGTGTATTGGGTGTGATTGGGGGTGTGGGGAGTATTGGGTGTGATTGGGGTGTGGGGAGTATTGGGTGTGATTGGGGGTGTGGGGGGAGTATTGGGTGTGATTGGGGGTGTGGGGAGTATTGGGTGTGATTTGTGGTGTGGGGAGTATTGGCTGTGATTGGGGGTGTGGGGAGTATTGGGTGTGATTGGGGGTGTGGGGAGTATTGGGTGTGATTGGGGGTGTGGGGGAGTATTGGGTGTGATTGGGGGTGTGGGGATATTGGGTGTGATTGGGGTGTGGGGAGTATTGGTGTGATTGGGGGTGTGGGGAGTATTGGGTGTGATTGGGGGTGTGGGAGTATTGGGTGTGATTGGGGGTGTGGGAGTATTGGGTGTGATTGGGGGTGTGGGGGAGTATTGGGTGTGATTGGGGGTGTGGGGTGTATTGGGTGTGATTGGGGGTGTGGGGTGTATTGGGTGTGATTGGGGGTGTGGGGAGTATTGGGTGTGATTGGGGGTGTGGGGGAGTATTGGGTGTGATTGGGGGTGTGGGGAGTATTGGGTGTGATTGGGGGTGTGGGGTGTATTGGGTGTGATTGGGGGTGTGGGGAGTATTGGGTGTGATTGGGGGTGTGGGGGAGTATTGGGTGTGATTGGGGGTGTGGGGAGTATTGGGTGTGATTGGGGGTGTGGGAGTATTGGGTGTGATTGGGGGTGTGGATATGGGTGTGATTGGGGGTGTGGGGAGTATTGGGTGTGATTGGGGGTGTGGGGTGTATTGGTGTGATTGGGGTGTGGGAGTATTGGGTGTGATTGGGGGTGTGGGGGGTATTGGGTGTGATTGGGGGTGTGGGTGTATTGGGTGGATTGGGGGTGTGGGGAGTATTGGGTGTGATTGGGGGTGTGGGGTGTATTGGGTGTGATTGGGGGTGTGGGGAGTATTGGGTGTGATTGGGGGTGTGGGGTGTATTGGGTGTGATTGGGGGTGTGGGGAGTATTGGGTGTGATTGGGGGTGTGGGATATTGGGTGTGATTGGGGTGTGGGGTGTATTGGGTGTGATTGGGGGTGTGGGAGTATTGGGTGTGATTGGGGGTGTGGGGAGTATTGGGTGTGATTGGGGGTGTGGGGGAGTATTGGGTGTGATTGGGGGTGTGGGGAGTATTGGGTGTGATTTGGGGTGTGGGGAGTATTGGGCTGTGATTGGGGGTGTGGGGAGTATTGGGTGTGATTGGGGTGTGGGGAGTATTGGGTGTGATTGGGGGTGTGGGGAGTATTGGGTGTGATTGGGGGTGTGGGGAGTATTGGGTGTGATTGGGGGTGTGGGGAGTATTGGGTGTGATTGGGGGTGTGGGGAGTATTGGGTGTGATTGGGGGTGTGGGGGAGTATTGGGTGTGATTGGGGTGTGGGGGTGTATTGGGTGTGATTGGGGGTGTGGGGAGTATTGGGTGTGATTGGGGGTGTGGGGGTGTATTGGGTGTGATTGGGGGTGTGGGGAGTATTGGGTGTGATTGGGGTGTGGGGGGTATTGGGTGTGATTGGGGGTGTGGGGAGTATTGGGTGTGATTGGGGGTGTGGGGGAGTATTGGGTGTGATTGGGGGTGTGGGGTGTATTGGGTGTGATTGGGGGTGTGGGGTGTATTGGGTGTGATTGGGGTGTGGGGAGTATTGGGTGTGATTGGGGGTGTGGGGAGTATTGGGTGTGATTGGGGGTGTGGGGAGTATTGGGTGTGATTGGGGTGTGGGGGTGTATTGGGTGTGATTGGGGGTGTGGCGTGTATTGGGTGTGATTGGGGGTGTGGGGGAGTATTGGGTGTGATTGGGGGTGTGGGGAGTATTGGGTGTGATTGGGGGTGTGGGGAGTATTGGGTGTGATTGGGGGTGTGGGGAGTATTGGGTGTGATTGGGGGTGTGGGGGTGTATTGGGTGTGATTGGGGGTGTGGGGAGTATTGGGTGTGATTGGGGGTGTGGGGAGTATTGAGTGTGATTGGGGGTGTGGGGTGTATTGGGTGTGATTGGGGGTGTGGGGGGTGTATTGGGTGTGATTGGGGGTGTGGGAGTATTGGGTGTGATTGGGGGTGTGGGGGGTATTGGGTGTGATTGGGGGTGTGGGGAGTATTGGGTGTGATTGGGGGTGTGGGGAGTATTGGGTGTGATTGGGGGTGTGGGGTGTATTGGGTGTGATTGGGGGTGTGGGGAGTATTGGGTGTGATTGGGGTGTGGGGTGTATTGGGTGTGATTGGGGTGTGGGGAGTATTGGGTGTGATTGGGGGTGTTGGATATTGGGTGTGATTGGGGGTGTGGGGTGTATTGGGTGTGATTGGGGGTGTGGGGAGTATTGGGTGTGATTGGGGGGTGTGGGGAGTATTGGGTGTGATTGGGGGTGTGGGGAGTATTGGGTGTGATTGGGGGTGTGGGGAGTATTGGGTGTGATTTGGGGTGTGGGGAGTATTGGCTGTGATTGGGGGTGTGGGGAGTATTGGGTGTGATTGGGGGTGTGGGAGTATTGGGTGTGATTGGGGGTGTGGGGGAGTATTGGGTGTGATTGGGGGTGTTGGATATTGGGTGTGATTGGGGGTGTGGGGAGTATTGGGTGTGATTGGGGGTGTGGGGAGTATTGGGTGTGATTGGGGGTGTGGGGAGTATTGGGTGTGATTGGGGGTGTGGGGAGTATTGGGTGTGATTGGGGGTGTGGGGAGTATTGGGTGTGATTGGGGGTGTGGGGAGTATTGGGTGTGATTGGGGGTGTGGGGAGTATTGGGTGTGATTGGGGGTGTGGGGGAGTGTTGGGTGTGATTGGGGGTGTGGGGGTGTATTGGGTGTGATTGGGGGTGTGGGGTGTATTGGGTGTGAATGGGGGTGTGGGGGAGTATTGGGTGTGATTGGGGGTGTGGAGGAGTATTGGGTGTGATTGGGGGTGTGGGGGAGTATTGGGTGTGATTGGGGGTGTGGGGAGTATTGGGTGTGATTGGGGGTGTGGGGGAGTATTGAGTGTGATTGGGGGTGTGGGGTGTATTGGGTGTGATTGGGGGTGTGGGGGAGTATTGAGTGTGATTGGGGGTGTGGGGGGTATTGGGTGTGATTGGGGGTGTGGGGAGTATTGGGTGTGATTGGGGGTGTGGGGAGTATTGGGTGTGATTGGGGGTGTGGGGAGTATTGGGTGTGATTGGGGGTGTGGGGTGTATTGGGTGTGATTGGGGGTGTGGGGGAGTATTGGGTGTGATTGGGGGTGTGGGGTGTATTGGGTGTGATTGGGGGTGTGGGGATGTATTGAGTGTGATTGGGGGTGTGGGGATGTATTGAGTGTGATTGGGGGTGTGGGGAGTATTGGGTGTGATTGGGGGTGTGGGGGAGTATTGGGTGTGATTGGGGGTGTGGGGTGTATTGGGTGTGATTGGGGGTGTGGGGGATGTATTGAGTGTGATTGGG
Source organism: Heptranchias perlo (assembly GCF_035084215.1). Classification (NCBI taxonomy): domain Eukaryota; kingdom Metazoa; phylum Chordata; class Chondrichthyes; order Hexanchiformes; family Hexanchidae; genus Heptranchias; species Heptranchias perlo. Next base: position 172,329,429 of record NC_090326.1, on the reverse strand, counting down.
GGTGTGGGGGAGTATTGAGTGTGATTGGGGGTGTGGGGAGTATTGGGTGTGATTGGGGGTGTGGGGAGTATTGGGTGTGATTGGGGGTGTGGGGAGTATTGGGTGTGATTGGGGGTGTGGGGGTGTATTGGGTGTGATTGGGGGTGTGGGAGTGTATTGGGTGTGATTGGGGGTGTGGGGAGTATTGGGTGTGATTGGGGGTGTGGGGAGTATTGGGTGTGATTGGGGGTGTGGGGAGTATTGGGTGTGATTGGGGGTGTGGGGGAGTATTGGGTGTGATTGGGGGTGTGGGGTGTATTGGGTGTGATTGGGGGTGTGGGGATGTATTGAGTGTGATTGGGGGTGTGGGGGAGTATTGAGTGTGATTGGGGGTGTGGGGAGTATTGGGTGTGATTGGGGGTGTGGGGGAGTATTGAGTGTGATTGGGGGTGTGGGGGAGTATTGAGTGTGATTGGGGGTGTGGGGAGTATTGGGTGTGATTGGGGGTGTGGGGAGTATTGGGTGTGATTGGGGGTGTGGGGGAGTATTGAGTGTGATTGGGGGTGTGGGGGTGTATTGGGTGTGATTGGGGGTGTGGGGGAGTATTGAGTGTGATTGGGGGTGTGGGGATGTATTGAGTGTGATTGGGGGTGTGGGGGAGTATTGAGTGTGATTGGGGGTGTGGGGGTGTATTGGGTGTGATTGGGGGTGTGGGGGAGTATTGGGTGTGATTGGGGGTGTGGGATGTATTGGGTGTGATTGGGGGTGTGGGGGAGTATTGGGTGTGATTGGGGGTGTGGGGGAGTATTGGGTGTGATTGGGGGTGTGGGGTGTATTGGGTGTGATTGGGGGTGTGGGGGAGTATTGGGTGTGATTGGGGGTGTGGGGGAGTATTGGGTGTGATTGGGGGTGTGGGGGAGTATTGAGTGTGATTGGGGGTGTGGGGAGTATTGGGTGTGATTGGGGGTGTGGGGGAGTATTGAGTGTGATTGGGGGTGTGGGGAGTATTGGGTGTGATTGGGGGTGTGGGGAGTATTGGGTGTGATTGGGGGTGTGGGGGAGTATTGAGTGTGATTGGGGGTGTGGGGGAGTATTGGGTGTGATTGGGGGTGTGGGGTGTATTGGGTGTGATTGGGGGTGTGGGGGAGTTTATTTTGGGGTGACGGATTGAGAGATGACGCTGGGCTGTTGTTTCTGGGTTTGGGTGATGGTTGTCTCTTTCTCACAGGTTCATCACCCTGAGGAACGTGTCCCTGAGGCTCAGCAAGTCTCTGGAATTTCACCAAGAGCTTCTGAGGTGTGTGCACAAGGCTGAGGAGACTCAGGCTGGTGACACTGAACAGAACGATACACAAAGGAGCAGAAAGGTAGGGAGAGGGCCAGGAGCAGGTCGAACAGGGTGGGAGTGAAGGGGAGGGAGAGATCCTGCACGGTCACGTGTATATATCAATCCGGTTCATTCTATATAAATACGGATCAGTCCATATAAATACGGATCAGTCCATATAAATACGGATCAGTCCATATAAATACGGATCAGTCCATATAAATACGGATCAGTCTATATCAATCCGGTTCATTCTATATAAATACGGATCAGTCCATATAAATACGGATCAGTCTATATCAATACGGATCAGTCCATATCAATATGGATCAGTCTATATCAATACGGATCAGTCCATATCAATACGGATCAGTCCATATAAATACGGATCAGTCTATATCAATACGGATCAGTCCATATAAATACGGATCAGTCAATATCAATTCGGATCAGTCCATATCAATACGGATCAGTCCATATAAATACGGATCAGTCCATATCAGTACGGATCAGTCCATATAAATACGGATCAGTCCATATAAATACGGATCAGTCTATATCAATACGGATCAGTCCATATAAATACGGATCAGTCCATATAAATACGGATCAGTCAATATCAATACGGATCAGTCCATATAAATACGGATCAGTCTATATCAATACGGATCAGTCCATATAAATACGGATCAGTCAATATCAATACGGATCAGTCCATATAAATACGGAACAGTCCATATAAATACGGATCAGTCCATATAAATACGGATCAGTCCATATCAATACGGATCAGTCTGTATCAATACGGATCAGTCTGTATCAATACGGATCAGTCAATATCAATACGGATCAGTCTGTATCAATACGGATCAGTCTGTATCAATACAGATCAGTCAATATCAATACGGATCAGTCTGTATCAATACGGATCAGTCCATATAAATACGGATCAGTCTATATCAATACGGATCAGTCCATATAAATACGGATCAGTCCATATAAATACGGATCAGTCCATATCAATACGGATCCGTCTGTATCAATACAGATCAGTCCATATCAATACGGATCAGTCCATATCAATACGGATCAGTCTGTATCAATACGGATCAGTCTGTATCAATACAGATCAGTCAATATCAATACGGATCAGTCTATATCAATACGGATCAGTCTGTATCAATACGGATCAGTCCATATAAATACGGATCAGTCTATATCAATACGGATCAGTCCATATAAATACGGATCAGTCCATATAAATACGGATCAGTCCATATCAATACGGATCCGTCTGTATCAATACAGATCAGTCCATATCAATACGGATCAGTCCATATCAATACGGATCAGTCTGTATCAATACGGATCAGTCCATATAAATACGGATCAGTCCATATAAATACGGATCAGTCTATATCAATACGGATCAGTCCATATAAATACGGATCAGTCTATATCAATACGGATCAGTCTATATCAATACGGATCAGTCTATATCAATACGGATCAGTCCATATCAATACGGATCAGTCCATATAAATACGGATCAGTCTATATCAATACGTATCAGTCCATATAAATATGGATCAGTCAATATCAATACGGATCAGTCTATATCAATACGGATCAGTCCATATAAATATGGATCAGTCTATATCAATACGGATCAGTCCATATAAATACGGATCAGTCTGTATCAATACGGATCAGTCCATATAAATACGGATCAGTCCATATAAATACGGATCAGTCTATATCAATACGGATCAGTCCATATAAATACGGATCAGTCTATATCAATACGGATCAGTCCATATAAATACGAATCAGTCTATATCAATACGGATCAGTCTATATAAATAGAAGCTGCGTTACATTCTTGTGGTCTGGATTGTGTTGATTTGATGTGTCTTGTGTCTGCAGGAGTTGGTGTTGATGAAGGAATTACAGAAGTCTGCAGGACAGTATATTGAAGCCTGTAAGGTAATCTATCATCTTAGACACAGCAGTCTCACGTCCCAGGGGCTTTCTGTAGTTTGTTCTTACGAGTGACTCATCTCCTGACTCCCCAAAGCCTTTCCACCATCTACAAGGCACAAGTCAGGAGTGTGATGGAAAACTCTGCACTTGCCTGGATGAGTGCAGCTCCAACAACACTCAAGAAGCTCGACACCATCCAGGACAAAGCAGCCCGCTTGATTGGCACCCCATCCACCACCCTAAACATTCACTCCCTTCACCACCGGTGCACTGTGGCTGCAGTGTGCACCATCCACAGGATGCACTGCAGCAACTCGCAAAGGCTTCTTCGACAGCACCTCCCAAACCCGCGACCTCTACCACCTAGAAGGACAAGGGCAGCAGGCACATGGGAACAACACCACCTGCACGTTCCCCTCCAAGTCACACACCATCCCGACTTGGAAATATATCGCCGTTCCTTCATCGTCGCTGGGTCAAAATCCTGGGTCTTGGGGGTATATGTACACAAATCTTTGAAGGTGGCAGAACAAGTTGAGAAGGCTGTTAAAAAAGCATTGAGATCCTGGGATTTATTAATTGAGGCGTAGAGTATAAAAGCAAGGTTATACTAAACCTTTATAAAACTCTGGTTCGGCCTCAGCTGGAGTATTGTGTTCAATTCTGGGCACCGCACTTTAGGAAGGATGTGAAGGCCTTAGAGAGGGTGCAGAGGAGATTTACTAGAACGATTCCAGGGATGAGGGACTTCAGTTATGTGGAGAGACTGGAGAAGCTGGGGTTGTTCTCCTTCGAGCAGAGAAGCTCAAGGGGAGATTTAATAGAGGTGTCCAAAATCATGAAGGGTTTTGACAGAGTAAATAAGGAGAAACTGTTTCCAGTGGCAGAAGGGTCGGTAACCAGAGGACACGGATTTAAGATAATTTGCAAAACTGGCAGGGGGGAGATGAGGAGAATTTTTTTTACACAGCGACCTGGAGTGTGCTGCCTGAAAGGGCGGTGGAAGCAGATTCAAATTGTCAAAGCAGAATTAGATAAATACTTAAATAGGAAAAATTTACCAAGCTATGGGAAAAGAGCAGGGGAATGGGACTAATTGGGGCATGTAAACAGTGAACGGGTAGTAAGAGGAGGGGTGGGGCTGATTAGGGACCATAAAGGAGATCTACTCATGAAGGCACTGGGCATGGCCGAGGTACTAAATGAGAACTTTGCATCTGTCTTTACCAAGGAAGAAGATGCTGCCAGAGTCTCAGTAAAGGAAGATATAGTTGAGATACTGGATGGGCTAAAAATTGATAAAGAGGAGGTACTAGAAAGGCTAGCTGTACTTAAAGTAGATAAGTCACCCGGTCCGGATGGGATGTATCCAAGGTTGCTGAGGGAAGTAAGGGTGGAAATTGCGGAGGTACTGGCAATAATCTTCCAAACATCCGTAGATACGGGGGTGGTGCCAGAGGACTGGAGAATTGCAAATGTTACACCCTTGTTCAAAAAAGGGTGTAAGGATAAACCCAGCAACTACAGGCCGGTCAGTTTAACCTCAGTGGTGGGGAAACTTTTAGAAACGATAATCCGGGACAGAATTAACAGTCACTTGGACGAGTGTGGGTTGATTAGGGAAAGTCAGCATGGATTTGTTAAAGGCAAATCGTGTTTAACTAACCTGATAGAGTTTTTTGATGAGGTAACAGAGAGGGTTGATGAGAGCAGTGCGGTTGATGTGGTGCATATGGACTTTCAAAAGGTGTTCGATAAAGTGCCACACAGTAGGCTTATCATCAAGATTGCAACATGGATACAGAATTGGCTGAGGGACAGGAAACAGAGAGTAGAGTCATAGAGTCATAGAGTCATAGAGTTATACAGCACGGATAGAGGCCCTTCAGCCCATCGTGTCCGCGCCGGCCATCAGCCCTGTCTACTCTAATCCCATACTCCAGCATTTGGTCCGTAGCCTTGTATGCTATGGCATTTCAAGTGCTCATCCAAATGCTTCTTGAATGTTGTGAGGGTTCCTGCCTCCACAACCCTCTCAGGCAGTGAGTTCCAGACTCCAACCACCCTCTGGGTGAAAAAGTTCTTTCTCAAATCCCCTCTAAACCTCCCGCCTTTTACCTTGAATCTATGTCCCCTTGTTGTCGAACCCTCAACGAAGGGAAAAAGCTCCTTAGTATCCATCCTATCTGTGCCCCTCATAATTTTGTACACCTCAATCATGTCCCCCCTCAGCCTCCTCTGCTCCAAGGAAAACAAACCCAATCTTCCCAGTCTCTCTTCATAGCTGAAGCGCTCCAGCCCTGGTAACATCCTGGTGAATCTCCTCTGCACCCTCTCCAAAGCGATCACATCCTTCCTGTAGTGTGGCGACCAGAACTGCACACAGTACTCCAGCTGTGGCCTAACCAGTGTTTTATACAGCTCCATCATAACCTCCTTGCTCTTATATTCTATGCCTCGGCTAATAAAGGCAAGTATCCCATATGCCTTCTTTACCACCTTATCTACCTGTTCCGCCGCCTTCAGGGATCTGTGAACTTGCACACCAAGATCCCTCTGACCCTCTGTCTTGCCTAGGGTCCTCCCATTCATTGTGTATTCCCTTGCCTTGTTAGTCCCTCCAAAGTGCATCACCTCGCACTTTTCCGGGTTAAATTCCATTTGCCACTGTTCCGCCCATCTGACCAACCCATCTATATTGTCCTGCAGACTGAGGCTATCCTCCTCGCTATTTACCACCCTACCAATCTTTGTATCATCAGCGAACTTACTGATCATACCTTTTACATTCATGTCCAAGTCGTTAATGTAGACCACAAACAGCAAGGGACCCAGCACCGATCCCTGTGGTACCCCACTGGCCACAGGCTTCCAGTCACAAAAACAACCTTCGACCATCACCCTCTGCCTTCTGCCACTAAGCCAGTTTTGTATCCAAAGTGCCAAGGCACCCTGGATTCCATGGGCTCGTACCTTCTTGACCAGTCTCCTGTGGGGGACATTATCGAAGGCCTTACTGAAATCCATGTATACCACATCCACTGCGTTACCCTCATCCACACGCCTAGTCACCCCCTCAAAAAATTCAATCAAATTAGTCAGACATGATCTTCCCTTGACAAAGCCATGTTGACTATCCCTGATTAATCCTTGCTTCTCCAAGTGGAGACTAATTTTGTCCTTCAGAATTTTTTCCAATAATTTTCCTACCACTGATGTTAGGCTCACTGGCCTGTAGTTCCCCGGTTTTTCCCTACTCCCCTTCTTGAATAATGGTATTACATTAGCGGTTCTCCAGTCCTCTGGCACATCCCCTGTGGCCAGAGAGGTTCTGAATATATGTGTCAGTGAACGGTTGTTTTTCGGACTGGAGGGAGGTGTACAGTGGTGTTCCCCAGGGGTCAGTGCTGGGACCACTGCTTTTCTTGATATATATTAATGACTTGGACTTGGGTGTACAGGGCACAATTTCAAAATTTGCAGATGACACAAAACTTGGAAGTGTAGTGAACAGTGAGGAGGATAGTGATAGACTTCAAGAGGATATAGACAGGCTGGTGGAATGGGCGGACACGTGGCAGATAAAATTTAACACAGAAAAATGCGAAGTGATACATTTCAGTAGGAAGAACGAGGAGAGGCAATATAAACTAGAGGGCACAACTCTAAAAGGGGTACAGGAACAGAGAGATCTGGGGGTATATGTGCACAAATCATTGAAGGTGGCAGGGCAGGTTGAGAAAATGGTTAAAAAAGCATACGGGATCCTGGGCTTTATAAATAGAGGCATAGAGTACAAAAGCAAGGAAGTCATGATGAACCTTTATAAAACACTGGTTCGGCCACAACTGGAGTATTGTGTCCAGTTCTGGGCACCGCACTTTAGGAAAGATGTGAAGGCCTTAGAGAGGGTGCAGAAGAGATTTACTAGAATGATTCCAGGGATGAGGGACTTTAGTTACGTGGATAGACTGGAGAAGCTGGGATTGTTCTCCTTGGAACAGAGAAGGTTGTGAGGAGATTTGATCGAGGTATTCAAAATCATGAAGGGTCCAGACAGAGTAGATAGAGAGAAACTGTTCCCATTGGCGGAAGGGTCAAGAACCAGAGGACATAGATTTAAGGTGATTGGCAAAAGAATCAAAGGTGAGATGAGGAAAAACTTTTTTACACAGCGAGTGGTTAGGATCTGGAATGCACTGCCCGAGGGGGTGGTGGAGGCAGATTCAATCATGGCCTTCAAAAGGGAACTGGATAAATACTTGAAGGGAAAAAATTTGCAGGGCTACGGGGAAAGGGCGGGGGAGTGGGACAAGCTGGATTGCTGTTACAGAGAGCCAGCATAGGCTTGACGGGCTGAAAGGCCTCCTTCTGTGCTGTATGATTCTAAGATTCTGTTAGACCCTTCCTAACAGCACTGTGGGAGAACCTTCACCACACGGACTGCAGTGGTTCAAGAAGGCGGCTCACCACCACCTTCTCAAGGGCAATTAGGGATGGGCAATAAATCGGGCCGGTGATGCCCAAATCCCAGAGAATGATAAATCAAAATATGGACAGTGCTGACAATGTTTACACAGAAACATAGAAAATAGGAGCAAGAGTGGGCCATTCGGCCCTTCGGGCCTGCTCCTCCATTCAAAATGATCATGGCTGATCGTCTAACTCAGTACCCTGTTCCTGCTTTTTCCCCATATCCCTTGATCCCTTTAGCATTAAGAAATCTATCTATCTCCTTCTTGAATACATCTAATGACTTGGCCTCCACTGCCTTCTGTGTTAGAGAATTCCACAGGTTCACCACCCTCTGAGTGAAGAAATTTCTCCTCATCTCGGTTCTAAATGACATACCCCGTATCCTGAGACTGTGACCCCTGGTTCAGGACTCCCCAGCCATCGGGAACATCCTCCCTGCATCTAGTCTGTCTAGTCCTGTTAGAATTTTATATGTTTCGATGAGATCACCTCTCATTCTTCTAAACTCTAGTGAATATAGGCCTAGTCGACCCAATCTCTCCTCATACGTCAGTCCTGCCATCCCAGGAATCAGTCTGGTCAACCTTCGTTGCACTCCCTCCATGGCAAGGACATCCTTCCTCAGATAAGGAGACCAAAACTGCACACAATACTCCAGATGTGGTCTCACCAAGGCCCTGTATAACTGCAGTAAGACATCCCTGCTCCTGTACTCAAATCCTCTTGCAATGAAGGCCAACATACCATTCGCCTTCCTAACTGCTTGCTGCACCTGAATGCTCGCTTCCAGCGACTGGTGTACAAGGACACCCAGGTCTCGTTGCACCTCCCCTTTTCCCAATCTATCACCATTCAGATAATAATCTGCCTTTCTGTTTTTACAACCAAAGTGGATAACCTCACATTTATCCATGTTATACTGCATCTGCCATGTTCTTGCCCACTCACCCAACTTGTCTAAATCACATTGGAGCCTCTTTGCATCCTCCTCCTGGGTTGGTGGTGCGTGGGCCTGGACTGGGTCAGGACAACAGGTTCCCTTCCCTGATGGACATTAAAAACCAGTTGGGTTTTTTGAACGGTCCAGCAGTATTCGTGGTCATTTGAACCTGGTGCCAACACAAATGAACAGATTTATTGAATTCTTTTCATAACTTGCCAGGTGTGATTTGAACTCCTGACCTCTGACTTGCTCCAGGAATATACCGACTGAAGCACCATATCATTGTGGTGACTGTTTAACCCTCACTGACATTGGATTAACGTTTTGGATGAAAACAGTTCTTTGATCCACTTTCTCGAGTTCCAATCCCCTCCTGTCCCCACTTACACCAGCAGCTGGTCCTTCCATCAGTCCAGTGTCGGGGCCTCACCCACCCTTCCTCTGAACCTATTCCAGCTGATAATCACTTGGCTTATAGAGAATGATTTCTAACCTTGCCCATCCCAGCCCTGACCCTGTGCCCTCTGACTCTGTGCCCTCTGACCCTGTGCCCTCTGACCCTGCTGCAGCCTTTGTCCATCTTGATCTGTTGCCCTTGGTTTATTTATTCTGTCCCATGAAGTATCCCCTGTTCCGTGGTTCACGTCCCCTCTCTTTTTGAGGGTGACGAACTCTAGCTTTCCTAGTCCAGAGTGAGAAAGGACGTCAGTTCGACACCACCAGAGTAACAGGGAAGTGTAACAAGTTACAGTGAAGTTAGAAATGGGGTCAAGAGACAATTAGGGGATTAGAGAAAGAAAGGGAATGAGGGAAGGTGGGTAGATGGGGTTCATTGAGGAGGTGGGTAGAGGGGGTTGGGGTTCAGTGAGGAGATGGGTAGAGGGGGTTGGGGTTCAGTGAGGAGGTGGGTAGAGGGGGTTGGGGTTCAGTGAGGAGGTGGGTAGAGGGGGTTGGGGTTCAGTGAGGAGGTGGGTAGAGGGGGTTGGGGTTCAGTGAGGAGGTGGGTAGATGGGGTTGGGGTTCAGTGAGGAGGTGGGTAGATGGGGTTAGGGTTCAGTTGAAGGTGGGTGGATGGGGATAATCTTGTTTGGCCAATCTTGCTGTGCATGTTCCTGTGAATTTCTCTGCTCTGCTCTAACATATTGCATTGTTTAGACCTACGAGCTGCTGATTGCAGTGTTTCGCTACTTGGTCCAACCCGATGGGTGGCCGGGGACAGAGGGAACCAGCTCAGTGGTGGAGACAATATTTCATCAGGTGAGCAGAGATTGTGAACTTAATAACAGGGCGTCCAGTAACTAACAGACAGTATCCTGTAACTAACACGCAGTGACCGGTAACTAACGCACAGTGTCCTGTAACTAACACACAGTGTCCGGTAACTAACGCACTATGTCTGGTAACTAACGCACCGTTTCCTGTAACTAACACACGGTGTCCGGTAACTAACACACAGTGTCCTGTAACTAACGCACTATGTCTGGTAACTAACGCACCGTTTCCTGTAACTAACGCACTGTGCCTGGTAACTAACCCACAGTGACCGGTAACGAACACACGGTGTCCGGTAACAAATGCACTGTGTCCTGTAACTAACACACGGTGTCCTGTAACTAACACACAGTGTCCTGTAACTAACACACTGTGTCCTGTAACTAACACAAGGTGCCCGGTAACTAACGCACCGTGTCCTGTAACTAACCCACAGTGTCCGGTAACGAACGCACAGTGTCCGGTAACTAACACACTGTGTCCTGTAACGAACACACTGTGTCCGGCAACTAACGTACTGTGTCCTGTAACTAACACACTGTGTCCGGTAACTAACACACTGTGTCCGGTAACTAACGTACTGTGTCCTGTAACTAACACACTGTGTCCGGTAACTAACACACTGTGTCCGGTAACTAACGTACTGTGTCCTGTAACGAACACACGGTGTCCTGTAACTAACACACTGTGTCCGGTAACTAACACACTGTGTCCTGTAACTAACACAAGGTGCCCGGTAACTAACGCACCGTGTCCTGTAACTAACCCACAGTGTCCGGTAACGAACGCACAGTGTCCGGTAACTAACACACTGTGTCCTGTAACGAACACACTGTGTCCGGTAACTAACGTACTGTGTCCTGTAACTAACACACTGTGTCCGGTAACTAACGTACTGTGTCCTGTAACTAACACACTGTGTCCGGTAACTAACACACTGTGTCCGGTAACTAACGTACTGTGTCCTGTAACTAACACATTGTGTCCGGTAACTAACACACTGTGTCCGGTAACTAACGTACTGTGTCCTGTAACTAACGCACTGTGTCCTGTAACTAACGCACTGTGTCCGGTAACTAACGTACTGTGTCAGGTAACTAACGCACTGTGTCCTGTAACTAATGCACTGTGTCCGGTAACTAACGCACTGTGTCCGGTAACTAACCCACAGTGTCCTGTAACTAACGCACTGTGTCCTGTAACTAACGCACTGTGTCCTGTAACTAACGCACTGTGTCCGGTAACTAACGTACTGTGTCCGGTAACTAACGTACTGTGTCCGGTAACTAACGCACTGTGTCCTGTAACTAACACACTGTGTCCTGTAACTAACGCACTGTGTCCTGTAACTAACACACTGTGTCCGGTAACTAACGCACTGTGTCCTGTAACTAACGCACTGTGTCCTGTAACTAACACACTGTGTCCGGTAACTAACCCACAGTGTCCTGTAACTAACGCACTGTGTCCGGTAACTAACGTACTGTGTCCGGTAACTAACACACTGTGTCCTGTAACTAACGCACTGTGTCCTGTAACTAACGCACTGTGTCCTGTAACTAACACATTGTGTCCGGTAACTAACACACTGTGTCCGGTAACTAACGTACAGTGTCCTGTAACTAACGCACTGTGTCCTGTAACTAACGCACTGTGTCCGGTAAATAACGTACTGTGTCAGGTAACTAATGCATTGTGTCCGGTAACTAACGCACTGTGTCCGGTAACTAACGTACTGTGTCCTGTAACTAACGCACTGTGTCCTGTAACTAACACACTGTGTCCTGTAACTAACGCACTGTGTCCGGTAACTAACGCACTGTGTCCGGTAACTAACGCACTGTGTCCTGTAACTAACGCACTGTGTCCGGTAACTAACCAACAGTGTCCTGTAAATAACGCACTGTGTCCTGTAACTAACGCACTGTGTCCGGTAACTAACGCACTGTGTCCGGTAACTAACGCACTGTGTCCTGTAACGAACGCACTGTGTCCGGTAACTAACCCACAGTGTCCTGTAACTAACGCACTGTGTCCTGTAACTAACGCACTGTGTCCTGTAACTAACGCACTGTGTCCTGTAACTAACCCACAGTGTCCTGTAACTAACGCACTGTGTCCTGTAACTAACGCAATGTGTCCTGTAACTAACCCAAAGTGTCCGGTAACTAACGTACTGTGTCCTGTAACTAACGCACTGTGTCCGGTAACTAACGTACTGTGTCCTGTAACTAACGCACTGTGTCCGGTAACTAACGCACTGTGTCCTGTAACTAACACACTGTGTCCTGTAACTAACCCACAGTGTCCGGTAACTAACACACTGTGTCCTGTAACTAACACACTGTGTCCGGTAACTAACACACTGTGTCCGGTAACTAACGCACTGTGTCCTGTAACTAACGCACTGTGTCCGGTAACTAACGCACTGTGTCCTGTAACTAACACGCTGTGTCCGGTAACGAACACACTGTGTCCTGTAACTAACACACTGTGTCCGGTAACTAACGCTCTGTGTCCGGTAACTAACGCACTGTGTCCGGTAGCTAACGTACTGTGTCCTGTAACTAACGTACTGTGTCCTGTAACTAACACACAGTGTCCTGTAACTAACCCACAGTGTCTGGTAACTAACGCACAGTGTCCTGTAACTAACACACTGTGTCCGGTAACTAACACACTGTGTCCGGTAGCTAACGTACTGTGTCCTGTAACTAACACACTGTGTCCGGTAACTAACACACTGTGTCCTGTAACTAACGCACTGTGTCCTGTAACTAACATACTGTGTCCGGTTACTAACACACTGTGTTCTGTAACTAACCCACAGTGTCCGGTAACTAATGCACAGTGTCCTGTAACTAACACACTGTGTCCGGTAACTAACACACTGTGTCCGGTAACTAACACACTGTGTCCTGAAACTAACATACTGTGTCCTGTAACTAACGCACTGTGTCCTGTAACTAACACACTGTGTCCTGTAACTAACACACTGTGTCCTGTAACTAACCCACAGTGTCCTGTAACTAACACACTGTGTCCGGTAACTAACACACTGTGTCCAGTAGCTAACGTACTGTGTCCTGTAACTAACACACTGTGTCCGGTAACTAACGTACTGTGTCCTGTAACTAACACACTGTGTCCGGTAACTAACGCACTGTGTCCTGTAACTAACGCACTGTGTCCTGTAACTAACCCACAGTGTCCGGTAACGAATGCACTGTGTCCTGTAACTAATGCACTGTGTCCTATAACTAACGCACTGTGTCCTGTAACTAACGCACAGTGTCCGGTAACTAACACACTGTGTCCTGTAACTAACGCACTGTGTCCTGTAACTAACGCACTGTGTCCTGTAACTAACACACTGTGTCCGGTAACTAACACACTGTGTCCGGTAACTAACGTACTGTGTCCGGTAACGAACGCACAGTGTCCGGTTACTAACACACTGTGTCCGATTACTAACACACTGTGTCCGGTAACTAACGCACAGTGTCCTGTAACTAACGCACTGTGTCCTGTAACTAACACACTGTGTCCGGTAACTAACGCACTGTGTCCTGTAACTAACGCACTGTGTCCGGTAACGAACGCACAGTGTCCGGTAACTAACGCACTGTGTCCTGTAACTAACACACTGTGTCCGGTAACTAACGCAGTGTGTCCTGTAACTAACACACAGTGTCCGGTAACTAACGCACTGTGTCCTGTAACTAACGCACTGTGTCCGGTAACTAACGCACTGTGTCCGGTAACTAACGCACTGTGTCCGGTAACTAACCCACAGTGTCCTGTAACTAATGCACGGTGTCCGGTAACGAACACACTGTGTCCGGTAACTAACACACTGTGTCCGGTAACTAACCCACTGTGTCCTGTAACTAACACACAGTGTCCGGTAACTAATGCACTGTGTCCTGTAACTAACGCACTGTGTCCGGTAACGAACGCACTGTGTCCTGTAACTAACGCACTGTGTCCGGTAACTAACCCACAGTGTCCGGTAACTAATGCACGGTGTCCGGTAACGAACACACTGTGTCCGGTAACTAACACACTGTGTCCGGTAACTAACCCACAGTGTCCGGTAACTAACCCACAGTGTCCTGTAACTAACGTACTGTGTCCTGTAACTAACCTACTGCGTCCTGTAACTAACGCACTGTGTCCTGTAACTAATGCACTGTGTCCTGTAACTAACGCACTGTGTCCTGTAACTAACCCACAGTGTCCAGTAACTAACGCACTGTGTCCTGTAACTAACCCACTGTGTCCGGTAACTAACGCACTGTGTCCTGTAACTAACGCACTGTGTCCTGTAACTAACCCACAGTGTCCTGTAACTAACCCACTGTGTCCGGAAACTAACGCACAGTGTCCTGTAACTAACACACTGTGTCCGGTAACTAACACACTGTGTCCGTTAGCTAACGTACTGTGTCCTGTAACTAACACACTGTGTCCGGTAACTAACGTACTGTGTCCGGTTACTAACACACTGTGTCCTGTAACTAACCCACAGTGTCCGGTAACTAATGCACAGTGTCCTGTAACTAACACACTGTGTCCGGTAACTAACACACTGTGTCCGGTAACTAACGCACTGTGTCCTGTAACTAACATACTGTGTCCGGTTACTAACACACTGTGTCCTGTAACTAACCCACAGTGTCCGGTAACTAATGCACAGTGTCCTGTAACTAACACACTGTGTCCGGTAACTAACACACTGTGTCCGGTAACTAACACACTGTGTCCTGAAACTAACACACTGTGTCCTGTAACTAACGCACTGTGTCCTGTAACTAACACACTGTGTCCTGTAACTAACACACTGTGTCCTGTAACTAACCCACAGTGTCCTGTAACTAACACACTGTGTCCGGTAGCTAACGTACTGTGTCCTGTAACTAACACACTGTGTCCGGTAACTAACGTACTGTGTCCTGTAACTAACACACTGTGTCCGGTAACTAACGCACTGTGTCCTGTAACTAACGCACTGTGTCCTGTAACTAACCCACAGTGTCCGGTAACGAACGCACTGTGTCCTGTAACTAACGCACTGTGTCCTGTAACTAACGCACTGTGTCCGGTAACTAACGCACTGTGTCCGGTAACTAACACACTGTGTCCGGTAACTAACGTACTGTGTCCGGTAACGAACGCACAGTGTCCGGTTACTAACACACTGTGTCCGGTTACTAACACACTGTGTCCGGTAACTAACGCACAGTGTCCTGTAACTAACGCACTGTGTCCTGTAACTAACACACTGTGTCCGGTAACTAACGCACTGTGTCCTGTAACTAACGCACTGTGTCCGGTAACGAACGCACAGTGTCCGGTAACTAACGCACTGTGTCCTGTAACTAACACACTGTGTCCGGTAACTAACGCACTGTGTCCTGTAACTAACGCACTGTGTCCTGTAACTAACCCACAGTGTCCGGTAACTAACGCACTGTGTCCTGTAACTAACGCACTGTGTCCTGTAACTAACGCACAGTGTCCGGTAACTAACACACTGTGTCCTGTAACTAACGCACTGTGTCCTGTAACTAACGCACTGTGTCCTGTAACTAACACACTGTGTCCTGTAACTAACGCACAGTGTCCTGTAACTAACACACTGTGTCCGGTAACTAACACACTGTGTCCGGTAACTAACGTACTGTGTCCGGTAACGAACGCACAGTGTCCGGTTACTAACACACTGTGTCCGGTTACTAACACACTGTGTCCGGTAACTAACGCACAGTGTCCTGTAACTAACGCACTGTGTCCTGTAACTAACACACTGTGTCCGGTAACTAACGCACTGTGTCCTGTAACTAACGCACTGTGTCCGGTAACGAACGCACAGTGTCCGGTAACTAACGCACTGTGTCCTGTAACTAACACACTGTGTCCGGTAACTAACGCACTGTGTCCTGTAACTAACACACAGTGTCCGGTAACTAACGCACTGTGTCCTGTAACTAACGCACTGTGTCCGGTAACTAACACACTGTGTCCGGTAACTAACGCACTGTGTCCGGTAACTAACCCACAGTGTCCGGTAACTAATGCACGGTGTCCGGTAACGAACACACTGTGTCCGGTAACTAACACACTGTGTCCGGAGCTAACCCACTGTGTCCTGTAACTAACACACAGTGTCCGGTAACTAACGCACTGTGTCCTGTAACTAACGCACTGTGTCCGGTAACTAACCCACAGTGTCCGGTAACTAATGCACGGTGTCCGGTAACGAACACACTGTGTCCGGTAACTAACACACTGTGTCCGGTAACTAACCCACAGTGTCCGGTAACTAACCCACAGTGTCCTGTAAATAACGTACTGTGTCCTGTAGCTGACCTACTGCGTCCTGTAACTAACGTACTGTGTCCTGTAACTAACCCTCAGTGTCCGGTAACTAACCCACTGTGTCCGGTAACTAACGCACTGTGTCCTGTAATTAATGCACTGTGTCCTGTAACTAATGCACTGTGTCCGGTAACTAACCCACAGTGTCCGGTAACTAACACACTGTGTCCTGTAACTAACGCACTGTGTCCTGTGACTAACCCACAGTGTCCTGTAACTAACGCACTGTGTCCTGTAACTAACACATGTGTCCGGTAACGAACGCACAGTGTCCTGTAACTAACGCACTGTGTCCTGTAACTAACACACTGTGTCCGGTAACGAACGCACAGTGTCCTGTAACTAACGCACTGTGTCCTGTAACTAACACACAGTGTCCGGTAACTAACACACTGTGTCCGGTAACTAACGCACTGTGTCCTGTAAGTAACGCACTGTGTCCTGTAATTAACGCACTGTGTCCTGTAACTAACACACTGTGTCCGGTAACTAACGTATTGTGTCCGGTAACGAACGCACAGTGTCCGGTTACTAACACACTGTGTCCGGTAACTAACGCACAGTGTCCTGTAACTAACGTACTGTGTCCTGTAACTAACGCACTGTGTCCTGTAACTAACACACTGTGTCCGGTATCTAACGTACTGTGTCCTGTAACGAACGTACTGTGTCCTGTAACTAACACACTGTGTCCGGTAACTAACGCACTGTGTCCTGTAACTAACGCACTGTGTCCTGTAACTAACGCACTGTGTCCGGTAACTAACCCACAGTGTCCGGTAACTAACGCACTGTGTCCGGTAACTAACGCACTGTGTCCTGTAAATAACCCACAGTGTCCTGTAACTAACGCACTGTGTCCGGTAACTAACCCACAGTGTCCTGTAACTAACGTACTGTGTCCTGTAACTAACCCACAGTGTCCGGTAACTAACACACTGTGTCCTGTAACTAACCCACAGTGTCCGGTAACTAACACACTGTGTCCGGTAACTAACACACTGTGTCCTGTAACTAATGCACTGTGTCCTGTAACTAACGTACTGAGTCCTGTAACTAACCCACAGTGTCCGGTAACTAACCCACTGTGTCCGGTAACTAACGCACTGTGTCCGGTAACTAACACACTGTGTCCTGTAACTAACGCACTGTGTCCTGTAACTAACCCACTGTGTCCGGTAACTAATGCACGGTGTCCTGTAACTAACCCACTGTGTCCTGTAACTAACGTACTGTGTCCTGTAACTAACACACTGTGTCCGGTAACTAACGCACTGTGTCCTGTAACTAACGCACTGTGTCCTGTAACTAAGACACTGTGTCCTGTAACTAACGCACTGTGTCCTGTAACTAACCCACTGTGTCCGGTAACTAATGCACGGTGTCCTGTAACTAACCCACTGTGTCCGGTAACTAACACACTGTGTCCTGTAACTAACGTACTGTGTCCTGTAACTAACACACTGTGTCCTGTAACTAACGCACTGTGTCCTGTAACTAACGCACTGTGTCCTGTAACTAACGCACTGTGTCCTGTAACTAACGCACTGTGTCCTGTAATAAACGCACTGTGTCCTGTAACTAACACACAGTGTCCGGTAACTAACGCACTGTGTCCTGTAACTAACGCACTGTGTCCTGTAACTAACACACTGTGTCCTGTAACTAACGTACTGTGTCCTGTAACTAACGCACTGTGTCCTGTAACTAACGCACTGTGTCCTGTAACTAACACACTGTGTCCTGTAACTAACGTACTGT
Organism: Heptranchias perlo; assembly: GCF_035084215.1. Taxonomy (NCBI): domain Eukaryota; kingdom Metazoa; phylum Chordata; class Chondrichthyes; order Hexanchiformes; family Hexanchidae; genus Heptranchias; species Heptranchias perlo. The sequence goes on along the minus strand of NC_090326.1, from coordinate 172,311,307 downwards.
GTCCTGTAACTAACGCACTGTGTCCTGTAACTAACACACTGTGTCCTGTAACTAACGTACTGTGTCCTGTAACTAACGCACTGTGTCCTGTAACTAACGCACTGTGTCCTGTAACTAACACACTGTGTCCGGTAACTAACGTACTGTGTCCTGTAACTAACGTACTGTGTCCGGTAACTAACGCACTGTGTCCTGTAACTAACGCACTGTGTCCGGTAACTAACCCACAGTGTCCGGTAACTAACGCACTGTGTCCGGTAACTAACACACTGTGTCCGGTAACTAAGCCACAGTGTCCTGTAACTAACGTACTGTGTCCTGTAACTAACCCACAGTGTCCGGTAACTAACACACTGTGTCCTGTAACTAACGTACTGTGTCCTGTAACTAACACACTGTGTCCGGTAACTAACGCACTGTGTCCTGTAACTAACGCACTGTGTCCTGTAACTAACACACTGTGTCCGGTAACTAACGCACTGTGTCCTGTAACTAACGTACTGTGTCCTGTAACTAACGCACTGTGTCCTGTAACTAACGCACTGTGTCCTGTAACTAACGCACTGTGTCCTGTAACTAACGTACTGTGTCCTGTAACTAACGTACTGTGTCCTGTAACTAACACACTGTGTCCGGTAACTAACGCACTGTGTCCTGTAACTAACATACTGTGTCCGGTTACTAACACACTGTGTCCTGTAACTAACCCACAGTGTCCGGTAACTAATGCACAGTGTCCTGTAACTAACACACTGTGTCCGGTAACTAACACACTGTGTCCGGTAACTAACACACTGTGTCCTGAAACTAACATACTGTGTCCTGTAACTAACGCACTGTGTCCTGTAACTAACACACTGTGTCCTGTAACTAACACACTGTGTCCTGTAACTAACCCACAGTGTCCTGTAACTAACACAGTGTGTCCGGTAACTAACACACTGTGTCCGGTAGCTAACGTACTGTGTCCTGTAACTAACACACTGTGTCCGGTAACTAACGTACTTTGTCCTGTAACTAACACACTGTGTCCGGTAACTAACGCACTGTGTCCTGTAACTAACGCAATGTGTCCTGTAACTAACCCACAGTGTCCGGTAACGAACGCACTGTGTCCTGTAACTAATGCACTGTGTCCTATAACTAACGCACTGTGTCCTGTAACTAACGCACAGTGTCCGGTAACTAACACACTGTGTCCTGTAACTAACGCACTGTGTCCTGTAACTAACGCACTGTGTCCTGTAACTAACACACTGTGTCCGGTAACTAACACACTGTGTCCGGTAACTAACGTACTGTGTCCGGTAACGAACGCACAGTGTCCGGTTACTAACACACTGTGTCCGGTTACTAACACACTGTGTCCGGTAACTAACGCACAGTGTCCTGTAACTAACGCACTGTGTCCTGTAACTAACACACTGTGTCCGGTAACTAACGCACTGTGTCCTGTAACTAACGCACTGTGTCCGGTAACGAACGCACAGTGTCCGGTAACTAATGCACTGTGTCCTGTAACTAACACACTGTGTCCGGTAACTAACGCAGTGTGTCCTGTAACTAACACACAGTGTCCGGTAACTAACACACTGTGTCCTGTAACTAACGCACTGTGTCCGGTAACTAACGCACTGTGTCCTGTAACTAACGCACTGTGTCCGGTAACTAACCCACAGTGTCCTGTAACTAATGCACGGTGTCCGGTAACGAACACACTGTGTCCGGTAACTAACACACTGTGTCCGGTAACTAACCCACTGTGTCCTGTAACTAACACACAGTGTCCGGTAACTAATGCACTGTGTCCTGTAACTAACGCACTGTGTCCGGTAACTAACGCACTGTGTCCTGTAACTAACGCACTGTGTCCGGTAACTAACCCACAGTGTCCGGTAACTAATGCACGGTGTCCGGTAACGAACACACTGTGTCCGGTAACTAACACACTGTGTCCGGTAACTAACCCACAGTGTCCGGTAACTAACCCACAGTGTCCTGTAACTAACGTACTGTGTCCTGTAACTAACCTACTGCGTCCTGTAACTAACGCACTGTGTCCTGTAACTAATGCACTGTGTCCTGTAACTAACGCACTGTGTCCTGGAACTAACCCACAGTGTCCAGTAACTAACGCACTGTGTCCTGTAATTAAACCACTGTGTCCGGTAACTAACGCACTGTGTCCTGTAACTAACGCACTGTGTCCTGTAACTAACCCACAGTGTCCTGTAACTAACCCACTGTGTCCGGTAACTAACGCACTGTGTCCTGTAACTAACGCACAGTGTCCTGTAACTAACACACTGTGTCCGGTAACGAACACACTGTGTCCGTTAGCTAACGTACTGTGTCCTGTAACTAACACACTGTGTCCGGTAACTAACGTACTGTGTCCTGTAACTAACGCACTGTGTCCTGTAACTAACATACTGTGTCTGGTTACTAACACACTGTGTCCTGTAACTAACCCACAGTGTCCGGTAACTAATGCACAGTGTCCTGTAACTAACACACTGTGTCCGGTAACTAACACACTGTGTCCGGTAACTAACACACTGTGTCCTGAAACTAACACACTGTGTCCTGTAACTAACGCACTGTGTCCTGTAACTAACACACTGTGTCCTGTAACTAACACACTGTGTCCTGTAACTAACCCACAGTGTCCTGTAACTAACACACTGTGTCCGGTAGCTAACGTACTGTGTCCTGTAACTAACACACTGTGTCCGGTAACTAACGTACTGTGTCCTGTAACTAACACACTGTGTCCGGTAACTAACGCACTGTGTCCTGTAACTAACGCACTGTGTCCTGTAACTAACCCACAGTGTCCGGTAACGAACGCACTGTGTCCTGTAACTAACGCACTGTGTCCTGTAACTAACCCACAGTGTCCGGTAACTAACGCACTGTGTCCTGTAACTAACGCACTGTGTCCTGTAACTAACGCACAGTGTCCGGTAACTAACACACTGTGTCCTGTAACTAACGCACTGTGTCCTGTAACTAACGCACTGTGTCCTGTAACTAACACACTGTGTCCTGTAACTAACGCACAGTGTCCTGTAACTAACACACTGTGTCCGGTAACTAACACACTGTGTCCGGTAACTAACGTACTGTGTCCGGTAACGAACGCACAGTGTCCGGTTACTAACACACTGTGTCCGGTTACTAACACACTGTGTCCGGTAACGAACGCACAGTGTCCTGTAACTAACGCACTGTGTCCTGTAACTAACACACTGTGTCCGGTAACTAACGCACTGTGTCCTGTAACTAACGCACTGTGTCCGGTAACGAACGCACAGTGTCCGGTAACTAACGCACTGTGTCCTGTAACTAACACACTGTGTCCGGTAACTAACGCACAGTGTCCGGTAACTAACACACAGTGTCCGGTAACTAACGCACTGTGTCCTGTAACAACGCACTGTGTCCGGTAACTAACGCACTGTGTCCTGTAACTAACGCACTGTGTCCGGTAACTAACCCACAGTGTCCGGTAACTAATGCACGGTGTCCGGTAACGAACACACTGTGTCCGGTAACTAACACACTGTGTCCGGTAACTAACCCACTGTGTCCTGTAACTAACACACAGTGTCCGGTAACTAACGCACTGTGTCCTGTAACTAACGCACTGTGTCCGGTAACTAACGCACTGTGTCCTGTAACTAACGCACTGTGTCCGGTAACTAACCCACAGTGTCCGGTAACTAATGCACGGTGTCCGGTAACGAACACACTGTGTCCGGTAACTAACACACTGTGTCCGGTAACTAACCCACAGTGTCCGGTAACTAACCCACAGTGTCCTGTAACTAACGTACTGTGTCCTGTAGCTAACCTACTGCGTCCTGTAACTAACGTACTGTGTCCTGTAACTAACCCACAGTGTCCGGTAACTAACCCACTGTGTCCGGTAACTAACGCACTGTGTCCTGTAACTAATGCACTGTGTCCTGTAACTAATGCACTGTGTCCGGTAACTAACCCACAGTGTCCGGTAACTAACACACTGTGTCCTGTAACTAACGCACTGTGTCCTGTGACTAACCCACAGTGTCCTGTAACTAACGCACTGTGTCCTGTAACTAACACATGTGTCCGGTAACGAACGCACAGTGTCCTGTAACTAACGCACTGTGTCCGGTAACTAACGCACTGTGTCCTGTAACTAACGCACTGTGTCCTGTAACTAACACACTGTGTCCTGTAACTAACCCACAGTGTCCGGTAACTAACGCACTGTGTCCGGTAACTAACTCACTGTGTCCTGTAAATAACCCACAGTGTCCTGTAACTAAACCACAGTGTCCTGTAACTAACCCACAGTGTCCTGCACACTGTGTCCGGTAACTAACGCACTGTGTCCTGTAACTAACACACTGTGTCCTGTAACTAACGCACTGTGTCCTGTAACTAACACACTGTGTCCGGTAACTAACGCACTGTGTCCTGTAACTAACGTACTGTGTCCTGTAACTAACGCACTGTGTCCTGTAACTAACGCACTGTGTCCTGTAACTAACGCACTGTGTCCTGTAACTAACGTACTGTGTCCTGTAACTAACGTACTGTGTCCTGTAACTAACACACTGTGTCCGGTAACTAACGCACTGTGTCCTGTAACTAACATACTGTGTCCGGTTACTAACACACTGTGTCCTGTAACTAACCCACAGTGTCCGGTAACTAATGCACAGTGTCCTGTAACTAACACACTGTGTCCGGTAACTAACACACTGTGTCCGGTAACTAACACACTGTGTCCTGAAACTAACATACTGTGTCCTGTAACTAACGCACTGTGTCCTGTAACTAACACACTATGTCCTGTAACTAACACACTGTGTCCTGTAACTAACCCACAGTGTCCTGTAACTAACACACTGTGTCCGGTAACTAACACACTGTGTCCGGTAGCTAACGTACTGTGTCCTGTAACTAACACACTGTGTCCGGTAACTAACGTACTTTGTCCTGTAACTAACACACTGTGTCCGGTAACTAACGCACTGTGTCCTGTAACTAACGCAATGTGTCCTGTAACTAACCCACAGTGTCCGGTAACGAACGCACTGTGTCCTGTAACTAATGCACTGTGTCCTATAACTAACGCACTGTGTCCTGTAACTAACACACAGTGTCCGGTAACTAACACACTGTGTCCTGTAACTAACGCACTGTGTCCTGTAACTAACGCACTGTGTCCTGTAACTAACACACTGTGTCCGGTAACTAACACACTGTGTCCGGTAACTAACGTACTGTGTCCGGTAACGAACGCACAGTGTCCGGTTACAAACACACTGTGTCCGGTTACTAACACACTGTGTCCGGTAACTAACGCACAGTGTCCTGTAACTAACGCACTGTGTCCTGTAACTAACACACTGTGTCCGGTAACTAACGCACTGTGTCCTGTAACTAACGCACTGTGTCCGGTAACGAACGCACAGTGTCCGGTAACTAATGCACTGTGTCCTGTAACTAACACACTGTGTCCGGTAACTAACGCAGTGTGTCCTGTAACTAACACACAGTGTCCGGTAACTAACGCACTGTGTCCTGTAACTAACGCACTGTGTCCGGTAACTAACGCACTGTGTCCTGTAACTAACGCACTGTGTCCGGTAACTAACCCACAGTGTCCTGTAACTAATGCACGGTGTCCGGTAACGAACACACTGTGTCCGGTAACTAACACACTGTGTCCGGTAACTAACCCACTGTGTCCTGTAACTAACACACAGTGTCCGGTAACTAATGCACTGTGTCCTGTAACTAACGCACTGTGTCCGGTAACTAACGCACTGTGTCCTGTAACTAACGCACTGTGTCCGGTAACTAACCCACAGTGTCCGGTAACTAATGCACGGTGTCCGGTAACGAACACACTGTGTCCGGTAACTAACACACTGTGTCCGGTAACTAACCCACAGTGTCCGGTAACTAACCCACAGTGTCCTGTAACTAACGTACTGTGTCCTGTAACTAACCTACTGCGTCCTGTAACTAACGCACTGTGTCCTGTAACTAATGCACTGTGTCCTGTAACTAACGCACTGTGTCCTGGAACTAACCCACAGTGTCCAGTAACTAACGCACTGTGTCCTGTAATTAAACCACTGTGTCCGGTAACTAACGCACTGTGTCCTGTAACTAACGCACTGTGTCCTGTAACTAACCCACAGTGTCCTGTAACTAACCCACTGTGTCCGGTAACTAACGCACTGTGTCCTGTAACTAACGCACAGTGTCCTGTAACTAACACACTGTGTCCGGTAACTAACACACTGTGTCCGTTAGCTAACGTACTGTGTCCTGTAACTAACACACTGTGTCCGGTAACTAACGTACTGTGTCCTGTAACTAACGCACTGTGTCCTGTAACTAACATACTGTGTCCGGTTACTAACACACTGTGTCCTGTAACTAACCCACAGTGTCCGGTAACTAATGCACAGTGTCCTGTAACTAACACACTGTGTCCGGTAACTATCACACTGTGTCCGGTAACTAACACACTGTGTCCTGAAACTAACACACTGTGTCCTGTAACTAACGCACTGTGTCCTGTAACTAACACACTGTGTCCTGTAACTAACACACTGTGTCCTGTAACTAACCCACAGTGTCCTGTAACTAACACACTGTGTCCGGTAGCTAACGTACTGTGTCCTGTAACTAACACACTGTGTCCGGTAACTAACGTACTGTGTCCGGTAACTAACGCACTGTGTCCTGTAACTAACGCACTGTGTCCTGTAACTAACCCACAGTGTCCGGTAACTAACGCACTGTGTCCTGTAACTAACGCACTGTGTCCTGTAACTAACGCACAGTGTCCGGTAACTAACACACTGTGTCCTGTAACTAACGCACTGTGTCCTGTAACTAACGCACTGTGTCCTGTAACTAACACACTGTGTCCTGTAACTAACGCACAGTGTCCTGTAACTAACACACTGTGTCCGGTAACTAACACACTGTGTCCGGTAACTAACGTACTGTGTCCGGTAACGAACGCACAGTGTCCGGTTACTAACACACTGTGTCCGGTTACTAACACACTGTGTCCGGTAACGAACGCACAGTGTCCTGTAACTAACGCACTGTGTCCTGTAACTAACACACTGTGTCCGGTAACTAACGCACTGTGTCCTGTAACTAACGCACTGTGTCCGGTAACGAACGCACAGTGTCCGGTAACTAACGCACTGTGTCCTGTAACTAACACACTGTGTCCGGTAACTAACGCACAGTGTCCGGTAACTAACACACAGTGTCCGGTAACTAACGCACTGTGTCCTGTAACTAACGCACTGTGTCCGGTAACTAACGCACTGTGTCCTGTAACTAACGCACTGTGTCCGGTAACTAACCCACAGTGTCCTGTAACTAATGCACGGTGTCCGGTAACGAACACACTGTGTCCGGTAACTAACACACTGTGTCCGGTAACTAACCCACTGTGTCCTGTAACTAACACACAGTGTCCGGTAACTAATGCACTGTGTCCTGTAACTAACGCACTGTGTCCGGTAACTAACGCACTGTGTCCTGTAACTAACGCACTGTGTCCGGTAACTAACCCACAGTGTCCGGTAACTAATGCACGGTGTCCGGTAACGAACACACTGTGTCCGGTAACTAACACACTGTGTCCGGTAACTAACCCACAGTGTCCGGTAACTAACCCACAGTGTCCTGTAACTAACGTACTGTGTCCTGTAACTAACCTACTGCGTCCTGTAACTAACGCACTGTGTCCTGTAACTAATGCACTGTGTCCTGTAACTAACGCACTGTGTCCTGGAACTAACCCACAGTGTCCAGTAACTAACGCACTGTGTCCTGTAATTAAACCACTGTGTCCGGTAACTAACGCACTGTGTCCTGTAACTAACGCACTGTGTCCTGTAACTAACCCACAGTGTCCTGTAACTAACCCACTGTGTCCGGTAACTAACGCACTGTGTCCTGTAACTAACGCACAGTGTCCTGTAACTAACACACTGTGTCCGGTAACTAACACACTGTGTCCGTTAGCTAACGTACTGTGTCCTGTAACTAACACACTGTGTCCGGTAACTAACGTACTGTGTCCTGTAACTAACGCACTGTGTCCTGTAACTAACATACTGTGTCCGGTTACTAACACACTGTGTCCTGTAACTAACCCACAGTGTCCGGTAACTAATGCACAGTGTCCTGTAACTAACACACTGTGTCCGGTAACTAACACACTGTGTCCGGTAACTAACACACTGTGTCCTGAAACTAACACACTGTGTCCTGTAACTAACGCACTGTGTCCTGTAACTAACACACTGTGTCCTGTAACTAACACACTGTGTCCTGTAACTAACCCACAGTGTCCTGTAACTAACACACTGTGTCCGGTAGCTAACGTACTGTGTCCTGTAACTAACACACTGTGTCCGGTAACTAACGTACTGTGTCCTGTAACTAACACACTGTGTCCGGTAACTAACGCACTGTGTCCTGTAACTGACGCACTGTGTCCTGTAACTAACCCACAGTGTCCGGTAACGAACGCACTGTGTCCTGTAACTAACGCACTGTGTCCTGTAACTAACCCACAGTGTCCGGTAACTAACGCACTGTGTCCTGTAACTAACGCACTGTGTCCTGTAACTAACGCACAGTGTCCGGTAACTAACACACTGTGTCCTGTAACTAACGCACTGTGTCCTGTAACTAACGCACTGTGTCCTGTAACTAACACACTGTGTCCTGTAACTAACGCACAGTGTCCTGTAACTAACACACTGTGTCCGGTAACTAACACACTGTGTCCGGTAACTAACGTACTGTGTCCGGTAACGAACGCACAGTGTCCGGTTACTAACACACTGTGTCCGGTTACTAACACACTGTGTCCGGTAACGAACGCACAGTGTCCTGTAAGTAACGCACTGTGTCCTGTAACTAACACACTGTGTCCGGTAACTAACGCACTGTGTCCTGTAACTAACGCACTGTGTCCGGTAACGAACGCACAGTGTCCGGTAACTAACGCACTGTGTCCTGTAACTAACACACTGTTTCCGGTAACTAACGCACAGTGTCCGGTAACTAACACACAGTGTCCGGTAACTAACGCACTGTGTCCTGTAACTAACGCACTGTGTCCGGTAACTAACGCACTGTGTCCTGTAACTAACGCACTGTGTCCGGTAACTAACCCACAGTGTCCGGTAACTAATGCACGGTGTCCGGTAACGAACACACTGTGTCCGGTAACTAACACACTGTGTCCGGTAACTAACCCACTGTGTCCTGTAACTAACACACAGTGTCCGGTAACTAACGCACTGTGTCCTGTAACTAACGCACTGTGTCCGGTAACTAACGCACTGTGTCCTGTAACTAACGCACTGTGTCCGGTAACTAACCCACAGTGTCCGGTAACTAATGCACGGTGTCCGGTAACGAACACACTGTGTCCGGTAACTAACACACTGTGTCCGGTAACTAACCCACAGTGTCCGGTAACTAACCCACAGTGTCCTGTAACTAACGTACTGTGTCCTGTAGCTAACCTACTGCGTCCTGTAACTAACGTACTGTGTCCTGTAACTAACCCACAGTGTCCGGTAACTAACCCACTGTGTCCGGTAACTAACGCACTGTGTCCTGTAACTAATGCACTGTGTCCTGTAACTAATGCACTGTGTCCGGTAACTAACCCACAGTGTCCGGTAACTAACACACTGTGTCCTGTAACTAACGCACTGTGTCCTGTGACTAACCCACAGTGTCCTGTAACTAACGCACTGTGTCCTGTAACTAACACATGTGTCCGGTAACGAACGCACAGTGTCCTGTAACTAACGCACTGTGTCCGGTAACTAACGCACTGTGTCCTGTAACTAACGCACTGTGTCCTGTAACTAACACACTGTGTCCTGTAACTAACCCACAGTGTCCGGTAACTAACGCACTGTGTCCGGTAACTAACTCACTGTGTCCTGTAAATAACCCACAGTGTCCTGTAACTAAACCACAGTGTCCTGTAACTAACCCACAGTGTCCTGCACACTGTGTCCGGTAACTAACACACTGTGTCCGGTAACGAACGGACTGTGTCCTGTAACTAACACACTGTGTCCGGTAACTAACGTACTGTGTCCTGTAACTAACACACTGTGTCCGGTAACTAACGCACTGTGTCCTGTAACTAACGCACTGTGTCCTGTAACTAACACACTGTGTCCGGTAACTAACGCACTGTGTCCTGTAACTAACGCACTGTGTCCTGTAACTAACCCACAGTGTCCGGTAATGAACGCACAGTGTCCGGTAACTAACACACTGTGTCCTGTAACTAACGCACTGTGTCCTGTAACTAACCCACTGTGTCCGGTAACTAACGTACTGTGTCCGGTAACGAACGCACAGTGTCCGGTTACTAACACACTGTGTCCGGTGACTAACACACTGTGTCCGGTAACTAACGCACTGTGTCCTGTAACTAACACACTGTGTCCGGTAACTAACGCACTGTATCCTGTAACTAACGCACTGTGTCCGGTAACGAACGCACAGTGTCCGGTAACTAACGCACTGTGTCCTGTAACTAACACACTGTGTCCGGTAACTAACGCACTGTGTCCTGTAACTAACACACAGTGTCCGGTAACTAACGCACTGTGTCCTGTAACTAACGCACTGTGTCCGGTAACTAACGCACTGTGTCCTGTAACTAACGCACTGTGTCCGGTAACTAACCCACAGTGTCCGGTAACTAATGCACGGTGTCCGGTAACGAACACACTGTGTCCGGTAACTAACACACTGTGTCCGGTAACTAACCCACTGTGTCCTGTAACTAACACACAGTGTCCGGTAACTAACGCACTGTGTCCTGTAACTAACGCACTGTGTCCGGTAACTAACGCACTGTGTCCTGTAACTAACGCACTGTGTCCGGTAACTAACCCACAGTGTCCGGTAACTAATGCACGGTGTCCGGTAACGAACACACTGTGTCCGGTAACTAACACACTGTGTCCGGTAACCAACCCACAGTGTCCGGTAACTAACCCACAGTGTCCGGTAACTAACACACTGTGTCCTGTAACTAACGTACTGTGTCCTGTAACTAACACACTGTGTCCGGTAACTAACGCACTGTGTCCTGTAACTAACGCACTGTGTCCTGTAACTAACACACTGTGTCCTGTAACTAACGTACTGTGTCCTGTAACTAACGCACTGTGTCCTGTAACTAACGCACTGTGTCCTGTAACTAACGCACTGTGTCCTGTAACTAACGTACTGTGTCCTGTAACTAACGTACTGTGTCCTGTAACTAACACACTGTGTCCGGTAACTAACGCACTGTGTCCTGTAACTAACATACTGTGTCCGGTTACTAACACACTGTGTCCTGTAACTAACCCACAGTGTCCGGTAACTAATGCACAGTGTCCTGTAACTAACACACTGTGTCCGGTAACTAACACACTGTGTCCGGTAACTAACACACTGTGTCCTGAAACTAACATACTGTGTCCTGTAACTAACGCACTGTGTCCTGTAACTAACACACTGTGTCCTGTAACTAACACACTGTGTCCTGTAACTAACCCACAGTGTCCTGTAACTAACACAGTGTGTCCGGTAACTAACACACTGTGTCCGGTAGCTAACGTACTGTGTCCTGTAACTAACACACTGTGTCCGGTAACTAACGTACTTTGTCCTGTAACTAACACACTGTGTCCGGTAACTAACGCACTGTGTCCTGTAACTAACGCAATGTGTCCTGTAACTAACCCACAGTGTCCGGTAACGAACGCACTGTGTCCTGTAACTAATGCACTGTGTCCTATAACTAACGCACTGTGTCCTGTAACTAACGCACAGTGTCCGGTAACTAACACACTGTGTCCTGTAACTAACGCACTGTGTCCTGTAACTAACGCACTGTGTCCTGTAACTAACACACTGTGTCCGGTAACTAACACACTGTGTCCGGTAACTAACGTACTGTGTCCGGTAACGAACGCACAGTGTCCGGTTACTAACACACTGTGTCCGGTTACTAACACACTGTGTCCGGTAACTAACGCACAGTGTCCTGTAACTAACGCACTGTGTCCTGTAACTAACACACTGTGTCCGGTAACTAACGCACTGTGTCCTGTAACTAACGCACTGTGTCCGGTAACGAACGCACAGTGTCCGGTAACTAATGCACTGTGTCCTGTAACTAACACACTGTGTCCGGTAACTAACGCAGTGTGTCCTGTAACTAACACACAGTGTCCGGTAACTAACACACTGTGTCCTGTAACTAACGCACTGTGTCCGGTAACTAACGCACTGTGTCCTGTAACTAACGCACTGTGTCCGGTAACTAACCCACAGTGTCCTGTAACTAATGCACGGTGTCCGGTAACGAACACACTGTGTCCGGTAACTAACACACTGTGTCCGGTAACTAACCCACTGTGTCCTGTAACTAACACACAGTGTCCGGTAACTAATGCACTGTGTCCTGTAACTAACGCACTGTGTCCGGTAACTAACGCACTGTGTCCTGTAACTAACGCACTGTGTCCGGTAACTAACCCACAGTGTCCGGTAACTAATGCACGGTGTCCGGTAACGAACACACTGTGTCCGGTAACTAACACACTGTGTCCGGTAACTAACCCACAGTGTCCGGTAACTAACCCACAGTGTCCTGTAACTAACGTACTGTGTCCTGTAACTAACCTACTGCGTCCTGTAACTAACGCACTGTGTCCTGTAACTAATGCACTGTGTCCTGTAACTAACGCACTGTGTCCTGGAACTAACCCACAGTGTCCAGTAACTAACGCACTGTGTCCTGTAATTAAACCACTGTGTCCGGTAACTAACGCACTGTGTCCTGTAACTAACGCACTGTGTCCTGTAACTAACCCACAGTGTCCTGTAACTAACCCACTGTGTCCGGTAACTAACGCACTGTGTCCTGTAACTAACGCACAGTGTCCTGTAACTAACACACTGTGTCCGGTAACGAACACACTGTGTCCGTTAGCTAACGTACTGTGTCCTGTAACTAACACACTGTGTCCGGTAACTAACGTACTGTGTCCTGTAACTAACGCACTGTGTCCTGTAACTAACATACTGTGTCTGGTTACTAACACACTGTGTCCTGTAACTAACCCACAGTGTCCGGTAACTAATGCACAGTGTCCTGTAACTAACACACTGTGTCCGGTAACTAACACACTGTGTCCGGTAACTAACACACTGTGTCCTGAAACTAACACACTGTGTCCTGTAACTAACGCACTGTGTCCTGTAACTAACACACTGTGTCCTGTAACTAACACACTGTGTCCTGTAACTAACCCACAGTGTCCTGTAACTAACACACTGTGTCCGGTAGCTAACGTACTGTGTCCTGTAACTAACACACTGTGTCCGGTAACTAACGTACTGTGTCCTGTAACTAACACACTGTGTCCGGTAACTAACGCACTGTGTCCTGTAACTAACGCACTGTGTCCTGTAACTAACCCACAGTGTCCGGTAACGAACGCACTGTGTCCTGTAACTAACGCACTGTGTCCTGTAACTAACCCACAGTGTCCGGTAACTAACGCACTGTGTCCTGTAACTAACGCACTGTGTCCTGTAACTAACGCACAGTGTCCGGTAACTAACACACTGTGTCCTGTAACTAACGCACTGTGTCCTGTAACTAACGCACTGTGTCCTGTAACTAACACACTGTGTCCTGTAACTAACGCACAGTGTCCTGTAACTAACACACTGTGTCCGGTAACTAACACACTGTGTCCGGTAACTAACGTACTGTGTCCGGTAACGAACGCACAGTGTCCGGTTACTAACACACTGTGTCCGGTTACTAACACACTGTGTCCGGTAACGAACGCACAGTGTCCTGTAACTAACGCACTGTGTCCTGTAACTAACACACTGTGTCCGGTAACTAACGCACTGTGTCCTGTAACTAACGCACTGTGTCCGGTAACGAACGCACAGTGTCCGGTAACTAACGCACTGTGTCCTGTAACTAACACACTGTGTCCGGTAACTAACGCACAGTGTCCGGTAACTAACACACAGTGTCCGGTAACTAACGCACTGTGTCCTGTAACAACGCACTGTGTCCGGTAACTAACGCACTGTGTCCTGTAACTAACGCACTGTGTCCGGTAACTAACCCACAGTGTCCGGTAACTAATGCACGGTGTCCGGTAACGAACACACTGTGTCCGGTAACTAACACACTGTGTCCGGTAACTAACCCACTGTGTCCTGTAACTAACACACAGTGTCCGGTAACTAACGCACTGTGTCCTGTAACTAACGCACTGTGTCCGGTAACTAACGCACTGTGTCCTGTAACTAACGCACTGTGTCCGGTAACTAACCCACAGTGTCCGGTAACTAATGCACGGTGTCCGGTAACGAACACACTGTGTCCGGTAACTAACACACTGTGTCCGGTAACTAACCCACAGTGTCCGGTAACTAACCCACAGTGTCCTGTAACTAACGTACTGTGTCCTGTAGCTAACCTACTGCGTCCTGTAACTAACGTACTGTGTCCTGTAACTAACCCACAGTGTCCGGTAACTAACCCACTGTGTCCGGTAACTAACGCACTGTGTCCTGTAACTAATGCACTGTGTCCTGTAACTAATGCACTGTGTCCGGTAACTAACCCACAGTGTCCGGTAACTAACACACTGTGTCCTGTAACTAACGCACTGTGTCCTGTGACTAACCCACAGTGTCCTGTAACTAACGCACTGTGTCCTGTAACTAACACATGTGTCCGGTAACGAACGCACAGTGTCCTGTAACTAACGCACTGTGTCCGGTAACTAACGCACTGTGTCCTGTAACTAACGCACTGTGTCCTGTAACTAACACACTGTGTCCTGTAACTAACCCACAGTGTCCGGTAACTAACGCACTGTGTCCGGTAACTAACTCACTGTGTCCTGTAAATAACCCACAGTGTCCTGTAACTAAACCACAGTGTCCTGTAACTAACCCACAGTGTCCTGCACACTGTGTCCGGTAACTAACGCACTGTGTCCTGTAACTAACACACTGTGTCCTGTAACTAACGCACTGTGTCCTGTAACTAACACACTGTGTCCGGTAACTAACGCACTGTGTCCTGTAACTAACGTACTGTGTCCTGTAACTAACGCACTGTGTCCTGTAACTAACGCACTGTGTCCTGTAACTAACGCACTGTGTCCTGTAACTAACGTACTGTGTCCTGTAACTAACGTACTGTGTCCTGTAACTAACACACTGTGTCCGGTAACTAACGCACTGTGTCCTGTAACTAACATACTGTGTCCGGTTACTAACACACTGTGTCCTGTAACTAACCCACAGTGTCCGGTAACTAATGCACAGTGTCCTGTAACTAACACACTGTGTCCGGTAACTAACACACTGTGTCCGGTAACTAACACACTGTGTCCTGAAACTAACATACTGTGTCCTGTAACTAACGCACTGTGTCCTGTAACTAACACACTATGTCCTGTAACTAACACACTGTGTCCTGTAACTAACCCACAGTGTCCTGTAACTAACACACTGTGTCCGGTAACTAACACACTGTGTCCGGTAGCTAACGTACTGTGTCCTGTAACTAACACACTGTGTCCGGTAACTAACGTACTTTGTCCTGTAACTAACACACTGTGTCCGGTAACTAACGCACTGTTTCCTGTAACTAACGCAATGTGTCCTGTAACTAACCCACAGTGTCCGGTAACGAACGCACTGTGTCCTGTAACTAATGCACTGTGTCCTATAACTAACGCACTGTGTCCTGTAACTAACACACAGTGTCCGGTAACTAACACACTGTGTCCTGTAACTAACGCACTGTGTCCTGTAACTAACGCACTGTGTCCTGTAACTAACACACTGTGTCCGGTAACTAACACACTGTGTCCGGTAACTAACGTACTGTGTCCGGTAACGAACGCACAGTGTCCGGTTACAAACACACTGTGTCCGGTTACTAACACACTGTGTCCGGTAACTAACGCACAGTGTCCTGTAACTAACGCACTGTGTCCTGTAACTAACACACTGTGTCCGGTAACTAACGCACTGTGTCCTGTAACTAACGCACTGTGTCCGGTAACGAACGCACAGTGTCCGGTAACTAATGCACTGTGTCCTGTAACTAACACACTGTGTCCGGTAACTAACGCAGTGTGTCCTGTAACTAACACACAGTGTCCGGTAACTAACGCACTGTGTCCTGTAACTAACGCACTGTGTCCGGTAACTAACGCACTGTGTCCTGTAACTAACGCACTGTGTCCGGTAACTAACCCACAGTGTCCTGTAACTAATGCACGGTGTCCGGTAACGAACACACTGTGTCCGGTAACTAACACACTGTGTCCGGTAACTAACCCACTGTGTCCTGTAACTAACACACAGTGTCCGGTAACTAATGCACTGTGTCCTGTAACTAACGCACTGTGTCCGGTAACTAACGCACTGTGTCCTGTAACTAACGCACTGTGTCCGGTAACTAACCCACAGTGTCCGGTAACTAATGCACGGTGTCCGGTAACGAACACACTGTGTCCGGTAACTAACACACTGTGTCCGGTAACTAACCCACAGTGTCCGGTAACTAACCCACAGTGTCCTGTAACTAACGTACTGTGTCCTGTAACTAACCTACTGCGTCCTGTAACTAACGCACTGTGTCCTGTAACTAATGCACTGTGTCCTGTAACTAACGCACTGTGTCCTGGAACTAACCCACAGTGTCCAGTAACTAACGCACTGTGTCCTGTAATTAAACCACTGTGTCCGGTAACTAACGCACTGTGTCCTGTAACTAACGCACTGTGTCCTGTAACTAACCCACAGTGTCCTGTAACTAACCCACTGTGTCCGGTAACTAACGCACTGTGTCCTGTAACTAACGCACAGTGTCCTGTAACTAACACACTGTGTCCGGTAACTAACACACTGTGTCCGTTAGCTAACGTACTGTGTCCTGTAACTAACACACTGTGTCCGGTAACTAACGTACTGTGTCCTGTAACTAACGCACTGTGTCCTGTAACTAACATACTGTGTCCGGTTACTAACACACTGTGTCCTGTAACTAACCCACAGTGTCCGGTAACTAATGCACAGTGTCCTGTAACTAACACACTGTGTCCGGTAACTATCACACTGTGTCCGGTAACTAACACACTGTGTCCTGAAACTAACACACTGTGTCCTGTAACTAACGCACTGTGTCCTGTAACTAACACACTGTGTCCTGTAACTAACACACTGTGTCCTGTAACTAACCCACAGTGTCCTGTAACTAACACACTGTGTCCGGTAGCTAACGTACTGTGTCCTGTAACTAACACACTGTGTCCGGTAACTAACGTACTGTGTCCGGTAACTAACGCACTGTGTCCTGTAACTAACGCACTGTGTCCTGTAACTAACCCACAGTGTCCGGTAACTAACGCACTGTGTCCTGTAACTAACGCACTGTGTCCTGTAACTAACGCACAGTGTCCGGTAACTAACACACTGTGTCCTGTAACTAACGCACTGTGTCCTGTAACTAACGCACTGTGTCCTGTAACTAACACACTGTGTCCTGTAACGAACGCACAGTGTCCTGTAACTAACACACTGTGTCCGGTAACTAACACACTGTGTCCGGTAACTAACGTACTGTGTCCGGTAACGAACGCACAGTGTCCGGTTACTAACACACTGTGTCCGGTTACTAACACACTGTGTCCGGTAACGAACGCACAGTGTCCTGTAACTAACGCACTGTGTCCTGTAACTAACACACTGTGTCCGGTAACTAACGCACTGTGTCCTGTAACTAACGCACTGTGTCCGGTAACGAACGCACAGTGTCCGGTAACTAACGCACTGTGTCCTGTAACTAACACACTGTGTCCGGTAACTAACGCACAGTGTCCGGTAACTAACACACAGTGTCCGGTAACTAACGCACTGTGTCCTGTAACTAACGCACTGTGTCCGGTAACTAACGCACTGTGTCCTGTAACTAACGCACTGTGTCCGGTAACTAACCCACAGTGTCCTGTAACTAATGCACGGTGTCCGGTAACGAACACACTGTGTCCGGTAACTAACACACTGTGTCCGGTAACTAACCCACTGTGTCCTGTAACTAACACACAGTGTCCGGTAACTAATGCACTGTGTCCTGTAACTAACGCACTGTGTCCGGTAACTAACGCACTGTGTCCTGTAACTAACGCACTGTGTCCGGTAACTAACCCACAGTGTCCGGTAACTAATGCACGGTGTCCGGTAACGAACACACTGTGTCCGGTAACTAACACACTGTGTCCGGTAACTAACCCACAGTGTCCGGTAACTAACCCACAGTGTCCTGTAACTAACGTACTGTGTCCTGTAACTAACCTACTGCGTCCTGTAACTAACGCACTGTGTCCTGTAACTAATGCACTGTGTCCTGTAACTAACGCACTGTGTCCTGGAACTAACCCACAGTGTCCAGTAACTAACGCACTGTGTCCTGTAATTAAACCACTGTGTCCGGTAACTAACGCACTGTGTCCTGTAACTAACGCACTGTGTCCTGTAACTAACCCACAGTGTCCTGTAACTAACCCACTGTGTCCGGTAACTAACGCACTGTGTCCTGTAACTAACGCACAGTGTCCTGTAACTAACACACTGTGTCCGGTAACTAACACACTGTGTCCGTTAGCTAACGTACTGTGTCCTGTAACTAACACACTGTGTCCGGTAACTAACGTACTGTGTCCTGTAACTAACGCACTGTGTCCTGTAACTAACATACTGTGTCCGGTTACTAACACACTGTGTCCTGTAACTAACCCACAGTGTCCGGTAACTAATGCACAGTGTCCTGTAACTAACACACTGTGTCCGGTAACTAACACACTGTGTCCGGTAACTAACACACTGTGTCCTGAAACTAACACACTGTGTCCTGTAACTAACGCACTGTGTCCTGTAACTAACACACTGTGTCCTGTAACTAACACACTGTGTCCTGTAACTAACCCACAGTGTCCTGTAACTAACACACTGTGTCCGGTAGCTAACGTACTGTGTCCTGTAACTAACACACTGTGTCCGGTAACTAACGTACTGTGTCCTGTAACTAACACACTGTGTCCGGTAACTAACGCACTGTGTCCTGTAACTGACGCACTGTGTCCTGTAACTAACCCACAGTGTCCGGTAACGAACGCACTGTGTCCTGTAACTAACGCACTGTGTCCTGTAACTAACCCACAGTGTCCGGTAACTAACGCACTGTGTCCTGTAACTAACGCACTGTGTCCTGTAACTAACGCACAGTGTCCGGTAACTAACACACTGTGTCCTGTAACTAACGCACTGTGTCCTGTAACTAACGCACTGTGTCCTGTAACTAACACACTGTGTCCTGTAACTAACGCACAGTGTCCTGTAACTAACACACTGTGTCCGGTAACTAACACACTGTGTCCGGTAACTAACGTACTGTGTCCGGTAACGAACGCACAGTGTCCGGTTACTAACACACTGTGTCCGGTTACTAACACACTGTGTCCGGTAACGAACGCACAGTGTCCTGTAAGTAACGCACTGTGTCCTGTAACTAACACACTGTGTCCGGTAACTAACGCACTGTGTCCTGTAACTAACGCACTGTGTCCGGTAACGAACGCACAGTGTCCGGTAACTAACGCACTGTGTCCTGTAACTAACACACTGTTTCCGGTAACTAACGCACAGTGTCCGGTAACTAACACACAGTGTCCGGTAACTAACGCACTGTGTCCTGTAACTAACGCACTGTGTCCGGTAACTAACGCACTGTGTCCTGTAACTAACGCACTGTGTCCGGTAACTAACCCACAGTGTCCGGTAACTAATGCACGGTGTCCGGTAACGAACACACTGTGTCCGGTAACTAACACACTGTGTCCGGTAACTAACCCACTGTGTCCTGTAACTAACACACAGTGTCCGGTAACTAACGCACTGTGTCCTGTAACTAACGCACTGTGTCCGGTAACTAACGCACTGTGTCCTGTAACTAACGCACTGTGTCCGGTAACTAACCCACAGTGTCCGGTAACTAATGCACGGTGTCCGGTAACGAACACACTGTGTCCGGTAACTAACACACTGTGTCCGGTAACTAACCCACAGTGTCCGGTAACTAACCCACAGTGTCCTGTAACTAACGTACTGTGTCCTGTAGCTAACCTACTGCGTCCTGTAACTAACGTACTGTGTCCTGTAACTAACCCACAGTGTCCGGTAACTAACCCACTGTGTCCGGTAACTAACGCACTGTGTCCTGTAACTAATGCACTGTGTCCTGTAACTAATGCACTGTGTCCGGTAACTAACCCACAGTGTCCGGTAACTAACACACTGTGTCCTGTAACTAACGCACTGTGTCCTGTGACTAACCCACAGTGTCCTGTAACTAACGCACTGTGTCCTGTAACTAACACATGTGTCCGGTAACGAACGCACAGTGTCCTGTAACTAACGCACTGTGTCCGGTAACTAACGCACTGTGTCCTGTAACTAACGCACTGTGTCCTGTAACTAACACACTGTGTCCTGTAACTAACCCACAGTGTCCGGTAACTAACGCACTGTGTCCGGTAACTAACTCACTGTGTCCTGTAAATAACCCACAGTGTCCTGTAACTAAACCACAGTGTCCTGTAACTAACCCACAGTGTCCTGCACACTGTGTCCGGTAACTAACACACTGTGTCCGGTAACGAACGGACTGTGTCCTGTAACTAACACACTGTGTCCGGTAACTAACGTACTGTGTCCTGTAACTAACACACTGTGTCCGGTAACTAACGCACTGTGTCCTGTAACTAACGCACTGTGTCCTGTAACTAACACACTGTGTCCGGTAACTAACGCACTGTGTCCTGTAACTAACGCACTGTGTCCTGTAACTAACCCACAGTGTCCGGTAATGAACGCACAGTGTCCGGTAACTAACACACTGTGTCCTGTAACTAACGCACTGTGTCCTGTAACTAACCCACTGTGTCCGGTAACTAACGTACTGTGTCCGGTAACGAACGCACAGTGTCCGGTTACTAACACACTGTGTCCGGTGACTAACACACTGTGTCCGGTAACTAACGCACTGTGTCCTGTAACTAACACACTGTGTCCGGTAACTAACGCACTGTATCCTGTAACTAACGCACTGTGTCCGGTAACGAACGCACAGTGTCCGGTAACTAACGCACTGTGTCCTGTAACTAACACACTGTGTCCGGTAACTAACGCACTGTGTCCTGTAACTAACACACAGTGTCCGGTAACTAACGCACTGTGTCCTGTAACTAACGCACTGTGTCCGGTAACTAACGCACTGTGTCCTGTAACTAACGCACTGTGTCCGGTAACTAACCCACAGTGTCCGGTAACTAATGCACGGTGTCCGGTAACGAACACACTGTGTCCGGTAACTAACACACTGTGTCCGGTAACTAACCCACTGTGTCCTGTAACTAACACACAGTGTCCGGTAACTAACGCACTGTGTCCTGTAACTAACGCACTGTGTCCGGTAACTAACGCACTGTGTCCTGTAACTAACGCACTGTGTCCGGTAACTAACCCACAGTGTCCGGTAACTAATGCACGGTGTCCGGTAACGAACACACTGTGTCCGGTAACTAACACACTGTGTCCGGTAACCAACCCACAGTGTCCGGTAACTAACCCACAGTGTCCTGTAACTAACGTACTGTGTCCTGTAACTAACCTACTGCGTCCTGTAACTAATGTACTGTGTCCTGTAACTAACCCACAGTGTCCGGTAACTAACCCACTGTGTCCGGTAACTAACGCACTGTGTCCTGTAACGAATGCACTGTGTCCTGTAACTAATGCACTGTGTCCGGTAACTAACCCACAGTGTCCGGTAACTAACACACTGTGTCATGTAAGTAACGCACTGTGTCCTGTGACTAACCCACAGTGTCCTGTTACTAACGCACTGTGTCCTGTAACTAACACATGTGTCCGGTAACTAACCCACTGTGTCCTGTAACTAACACACAGTGTCCGGTAACTAACGCACTGTGTCCTGTAACTAACGCACTGTGTCCGGTAACTAACGCACTGTGTCCTGTAACTAACGCACTGTGTCCGGTAACTAACCCACAGTGTCCGGTAACTAATGCACGGTGTCCGGTAACGAACACACTGTGTCCGGTAACTAACACACTGTGTCCGGTAACTAACCCACAGTGTCCGGTAACTAACCCACAGTGTCCTGTAACTAACGTACTGTGTCCTGTAGCTAACCTACTGCGTCCTGTAACTAACGTACTGTGTCCTGTAACTAACCCACAGTGTCCGGTAACTAACCCACTGTGTCCGGTAACTAACGCACTGTGTCCTGTAACTAATGCACTGTGTCCTGTAACTAATGCACTGTGTCCGGTAACTAACCCACAGTGTCCGGTAACTAACACACTGTGTCCTGTAACTAACGCACTGTGTCCTGTGACTAACCCACAGTGTCCTGTAACTAACGCACTGTGTCCTGTAACTAACACATGTGTCCGGTAACGAACGCACAGTGTCCTGTAACTAACGCACTGTGTCCTGTAACTAACACACTGTGTCCGGTAACTAACGCACTGTGTCCTGTAACTAACGCACTGTGTCCTGTAACTAACACACTGTGTCCTGTAACTAACCCACAGTGTCCGGTAACTAACGCACTGTGTCCGGTAACTAACTCACTGTGTCCTGTAAATAACCCACAGTGTCCTGTAACTAACCCACAGTGTCCTGCAACTAACCCACAGTGTCCTGCACACTGTGTCCGGTAACTAACACACTGTGTCCGGTAACTAACGGACTGTGTCCTGTAACTAACACACTGTGTCCGGTAACTAACGTACTGTGTCCTGTAACTAACACACTGTGTCCGGTAACTAACGCACTGTGTCCTGTAACTAACGCACTGTGTCCTGTAACTAACCCACAGTGTCCGGTAATGAACGCACAGTGTCCGGTAACTAACACACTGTGTCCTGTAACTAACGCACTGTGTCCTGTAACTAACCCACTGTGTCCGGTAACTAACGTACTGTGTCCGGTAACGAACGCACAGTGTCCGGTTACTAACACACTGTGTCCGGTGACTAACACACTGTGTCCGGTAACTAACGCACTGTGTCCTGTAACTAACGCACTGTGTCCTGTAACTAACACACTGTGTCCGGTAACTAACGCACTGTATCCTGTAACTAACGCACTGTGTCCGGTAACGAACGCACAGTGTCCGGTAACTAACGCACTGTGTCCTGTAACTAACACACTGTGTCCGGTAACTAACGCACTGTGTCCTGTAACTAACACACAGTGTCCGGTAACTAACGCACTGTGTCCTGTAACTAACGCACTGTGTCCGGTAACTAACGCACTGTGTCCTGTAACTAACGCACTGTGTCCGGTAACTAACGCACTGTGTCCTGTAACTAACGCACTGTGTCCAGTAACTAACCCACAGTGTCCGGTAACTAATGCACGGTGTCCGGTAACGAACACACTGTGTCCGGTAACTAACCCACTGTGTCCTGTAACTAACACACAGTGTCCGGTAACTAACGCACTGTGTCCTGTAACTAACGCACTGTGTCCGGTAACTAACGCACTGTGTCCTGTAACTAACGCACTGTGTCCGGTAACTAACCCACAGTGTCCGGTAACTAATGCACGGTGTCCGGTAACGAACACACTGTGTCCGGTAACTAACACACTGTGTCCGGTAACCAACCCACAGTGTCCGGTAACTAACCCACAGTGTCCTGTAACTAACGTACTGTGTCCTGTAACTAACCTACTGCGTCCTGTAACTAATGTACTGTGTCCTGTAACTAACCCACAGTGTCCGGTAACTAACCCACTGTGTCCGGTAACTAACGCACTGTGTCCTGTAACGAATGCACTGTGTCCTGTAACTAATGCACTGTGTCCGGTAACTAACCCACAGTGTCCGGTAACTAACACACTGTGTCATGTAAGTAACGCACTGTGTCCTGTGACTAACCCACAGTGTCCTGTAACTAATGCACTGTGTCCTGTAACTAACACATGTGTCCGGTAACGAACGCACAGTGTCCTGTAACTAACGCACTGTCTCCTGTAACTAACACACTGTGTCCGGTAACTAACGCACTGTGTCCTGTAACTAACGTACTGTGTCCTGTAACTAACACACTGTGTCCGGTAACTAACACACTGTGTCCTGTAACTAACCCACAGTGTCCGGTAACTAACGCACTGTGTCCGGTAACTAACTCACTGTGTCCTGTAACTAACCCACAGTGTCCTGTAACTAACCCACAGTGTCCTGTAACTAAACCACAGTGTCCTGCACACTGTGTCCGGTAACTAACACACTGTGTCCGGTAACTAACGGACTGTGTCCTGTAACTAACACACTGTGTCCGGTAACTAACGCACTGTGTCCTGTAACTAACGCACTGTGTCCTGTAACTAACCCACAGTGTCCGGTAATGAACGCACAGTGTCCGCTAACTAACGCACTGTGTCCTGTAACTAACCCACAGTGTCCTGTAACTAACGCACTGTGTCCTGTAACTAACCCACAGTGTCCTGTAACTAACCCACAGTGTCCTGTAACTAACACACTGTGTCCGGTAGCTAACGTACTGTGTCCTGTAACTAACACACTGTGTCCGGTAACTAACGTACTGTGTCCTGTAACTAATACACTGTGTCCGGTAACTAACGCACTGTCTCCTGTAACTAACGCACTGTGTCCTGTAACTAACACACTGTGTCCTGTAACTGACGCACAGTGTCCGGTAACTAACGCACTGTGTCCGGTAACGAACGCACAGTGTCCGGTAACTAACCCACAGTGTCCGGTAATGAACGCACAGTGTCCGGCAACTAACACACTGTGTCCGGTAACTAACGCACTGTGTCCTGTAAGTAACGCACTGTGTCCTGTAATTAACGCACTGTGTCCTGTAACTAACACACTGTGTCCGGTAACTAACGTATTGTGTACGGTAACGAACGCACAGTGTCCGGTTACTAACACACTGTGTCCGGTAACTAACGCACAGTGTCCTGTAACTAACGTACTGTGTCCTGTAACTAACGCACTGTGTCCTGTAACTAACACACTGTGTCCGGTAACTAACGTACTGTGTCCTGTAACTAACGTACTGTGTCCTGTAACTAACACACTGTGTCCGGTAACTAACGCACTGTGTCCTGTAACTAACGCACTGTGTCCTGTAACTAACGCACTGTGTCCGGTAACTAACCCACAGTGTCCGGTAACTAACGCACTGTGTCCGGTAACTAACACACTGTGTCCGGTAACTAACCCACAGTGTCCTGTAACTAACGTACTGTGTCCTGTAACTAACCCACAGTGTCCGGTAACTAACACACTGTGTCCTGTAACTAACCCACAGTGTCCGGTAACTAACACACTGTGTCCGGTAACTAACACACTGTGTCCTGTAACTAATGCACTGTGTCCTGTAATTAACGTACTGAGTCCTGTAACTAACCCACAGTGTCCGGTAACTAACCCACTGTGTCCGGTAACTAACGCACTGTGTCCAGTAACTAACACACTGTGTCCTGTAACTAACGCACTGTGTCCTGTAACTAACCCACTGTGTCCGGTAACTAATGCACGGTGTCCTGTAACTAACCCACTGTGTCCTGTAACTAACGTACTGTGTCCTGTAACTAACACACTGTGTCCGGTAACTAACGCACTGTGTCCTGTAACTAACGCACTGTGTCCTGTAACTAAGACACTGTGTCCTGTAACTAACGCACTGTGTCCTGTAACTAACCCACTGTGTCCGGTAACTAATGCACGGTGTCCTGTAACTAACCCACTGTGTCCGGTAACTAACACACTGTGTCCTGTAACTAACGTACTGTGTCCTGTAACTAACACACTGTGTCCGGTAACTAACGCACTGTGTCCTGTAACTAACACACTGTGTCCTGTAACTAACGCACTGTGTCCTGTAACTAACACACTGTGTCCGGTAACTAACGCACTGTGTCCTGTAACTAACGCACTG
Source organism: Heptranchias perlo (assembly GCF_035084215.1). Lineage (NCBI taxonomy): Eukaryota > Metazoa > Chordata > Chondrichthyes > Hexanchiformes > Hexanchidae > Heptranchias > Heptranchias perlo. Next base: position 172,285,109 of record NC_090326.1, on the reverse strand, counting down.
TGTCCTGTAACAAACGCACTGTGTCCTGTAACTAACACACAGTGTCCGGTAACTAACGCACTGTGTCCTGTAACTAACGCACTGTGTCCTGTAACTAACACACTGTGTCCTGTAACTAACGTACTGTGTCCTGTAACTAACGCACTGTGTCCTGTAACTAACGCACTGTGTCCTGTAACTAACGTACTGTGTCCTGTAACTAACGCACTGTGTCCTGTAACTAACACACTGTGTCCTGTAACTAACGTACTGTGTCCTGTAACTAACGCACTGTGTCCTGTAACTAACGCACTGTGTCCTGTAACTAACACACTGTGTCCGGTAACTAACGTACTGTGTCCTGTAACTAACGTACTGTGTCCTGTAACTAACACACTGTGTCCGGTAACTAACGCACTGTGTCCGGTAACTAACGCACTGTGTCCGGTAACTAACCCACAGTGTCCGGTAACTAACGCACTGTGTCCGGTAACTAACACACTGTGTCCGGTAACTAACCCACAGTGTCCTGTAACTAACGTACTGTGTCCTGTAACTAACACACTGTGTCCGGTAACTAACACACTGTGTCCTGTAACTAACGCACTGTGTCCTGTAACTAACACACTGTGTCCGGTAACTAACGCACTGTGTCCTGTAACTAACGTACTATGTCCTGTAACTAACGCACTGTGTCCTGTAACTAACGCACTGTGTCCTGTAACTAACACACTGTGTCCGGTAACTAACGTACTGTGTCCTGTAACTAACGTACTGTGTCCTGTAACTAACACACTGTGTCCGGTAACTAACGCACTCTGTCCTGTAACTAATGAACTGTGTCCGGTAACTAACCAACAGTGTCCGGTAACTAACGCACTGTGTCCGGTAACTAACGCACTGTGTCCTGTAACTAACCCACAGTGTCCGGTAACGAACGCACTGTGTCCTGTAACTAACGCACTGTGTCCTGTAACTAACCCACAGTGTCCGGTAACTAACGCACTGTGTCCTGTAACTAACGCACTGTGTCCTGTAACTAACGCACAGTGTCCGGTAACTAACACACTGTGTCCTGTAACTAACGCACTGTGTCCTGTAACTAACGCACTGTGTCCTGTAACTAACACACTGTGTCCTGTAACTAACGCACAGTGTCCTGTAACTAACACACTGTGTCCGGTAACTAACACACTGTGTCCGGCAACTAACGTACTGTGTCCGGTAACGAACGCACAGTGTCCGGTTACTAACACACTGTGTCCGGTTACTAACACACTGTGTCCGGTAACTAACGCACAGTGTCCTGTAACTAACGCACTGTGTCCTGTAACTAACACACTGTGTCCGGTAACTAACGCACTGTGTCCTGTAACTAACGCACTGTGTCCGGTAACGAACGCACAGTGTCCGGTAACTAACACACTGTGTCCTGTAACTAACACACTGTGTCCGGTAACTAACGCACTGTGTCCTGTAACTAACACACAGTGTCCGGTAACTAACGCACTGTGTCCTGTAACTAACGCACTGTGTCCGGTAACTAACGCACTGTGTCCTGTAACTAACGCACTGTGTCCGGTAACTAACCCACAGTGTCCGGTAACTAATGCACGGTGTCCGGTAACGAACACACTGTGTCCGGTAACTAACACACTGTGTCCGGTAACTAACCCACAGTGTCCGGTAACTAACCCACAGTGTCCTGTAACTAACGTACTGTGTCCTGTAGCTAACCTACTGCGTCCTGTAACTAACGTACTGTGTCCTGTAACTAACCCACAGTGTCCGGTAACTAACCCACTGTGTCCGGTAACTAACGCACTGTGTCCTGTAACTAATGCACTGTGTCCTGTAACTAATGCACTGTGTCCGGTAACTAACCCACAGTGTCCGGTAACTAACACACTGTGTCCTGTAACTAACGCACTGTGTCCTGTGACTAACCCACAGTGTCCTGTAACTAACGCACTGTGTCCTGTAACTAACACATGTGTCCGGTAACGAACGCACAGTGTCCTGTAACTAACGCACTGTGTCCTGTAACTAACACACTGTGTCCGGTAACTAACGCACTGTGTCCTGTAACTAACGCACTGTGTCCTGTAACTAACACACTGTGTCCTGTAACTAACCCACAGTGTCCGGTAACTAACGCACTGTGTCCGGTAACTAACTCACTGTGTCCTGTAAATAACCCACAGTGTCCTGTAACTAACCCACAGTGTCCTGTAACTAACCCACAGTGTCCTGCACACTGTGTCCGGTAACTAACACACTGTGTCCGGTAACTAACGGACTGTGTCCTGTAACTAACACACTGTGTCCGGTAACTAACGTACTGTGTCCTGTAACTAACACACTGTGTCCGGTAACTAACGCACTGTGTCCTGTAACTAACGCACTGTGTCCTGTAACTAACCCACAGTGTCCGGTAATGAACGCACAGTGTCCGGTAACTAACACACTGTGTCCTGTAACGAACGCACTGTGTCCTGTAACTAACCCACTGTGTCCGGTAACTAACGTACTGTGTCCGGTAACGAACGCACAGTGTCCGGTTACTAACGCACTGTGTCCGGTGACTAACACACTGTGTCCGGTAACTAACGCACAGTGTCCTGTAACTAACACACTGTGTCCGGTAACTAACACACTGTGTCCGGCAACTAACGTACTGTGTCCGGTAACGAACGCACAGTGTCCGGTTACTAACACACTGTGTCCGGTTACTAACACACTGTGTCCGGTAACTAACGCACAGTGTCCTGTAACTAACGCACTGTGTCCTGTAACTAACACACTGTGTCCGGTAACTAACGCACTGTGTCCTGTAACTAACGCACTGTGTCCGGTAACGAACGCACAGTGTCCGGTAACTAACACACTGTGTCCTGTAACTAACACACTGTGTCCGGTAACTAACGCACTGTGTCCTGTAACTAACACACAGTGTCCGGTAACTAACGCACTGTGTCCTGTAACTAACGCACTGTGTCCGGTAACTAACGCACTGTGTCCTGTAACTAATGCACTGTGTCCGGTAACTAACCCACAGTGTCCGGTAACTAATGCACGGTGTCCGGTAACGAACACACTGTGTCCGGTAACTAACACACTGTGTCCGGTAACTAACCCACAGTGTCCGGTAACTAACCCACAGTGTCCTGTAACTAACGTACTGTGTCCTGTAGCTAACCTACTGCGTCCTGTAACTAACGTACTGTGTCCTGTAACTAACCCACAGTGTCCGGTAACTAACCCACTGTGTCCGGTAACTAACGCACTGTGTCCTGTAACTAATGCACTGTGTCCTGTAACTAATGCACTGTGTCCGGTAACTAACCCACAGTGTCCGGTAACTAACACACTGTGTCCTGTAACTAACGCACTGTGTCCTGTGACTAACCCACAGTGTCCTGTAACTAACGCACTGTGTCCTGTAACTAACACATGTGTCCGGTAACGAACGCACAGTGTCCTGTAACTAACGCACTGTGTCCTGTAACTAACACACTGTGTCCGGTAACTAACGCACTGTGTCCTGTAACTAACGCACTGTGTCCTGTAACTAACCCACAGTGTCCGGTAACTAACGCACTGTGTCCGGTAACTAACTCACTGTGTCCTGTAAATAACCCACAGTGTCCTGTAACTAACCCACAGTGTCCTGTAACTAACCCACAGTGTCCTGCACACTGTGTCCGGTAACTAACACACTGTGTCCGGTAACTAACGGACTGTGTCCTGTAACTAACACACTGTGTCCGGTAACTAACGTACTGTGTCCTGTAACTAACACACTGTGTCCGGTAACTAACGCACTGTGTCCTGTAACTAACGCACTGTGTCCTGTAACTAACCCACAGTGTCCGGTAATGAACGCACAGTGTCCGGTAACTAACACACTGTGTCCTGTAACTAACGCACTGTGTCCTGTAACTAACCCACTGTGTCCGGTAACTAACGTACTGTGTCCGGTAACGAACGCACAGTGTCCGGTTACTAACACACTGTGTCCGGTGACTAACACACTGTGTCCGGTAACTAACGCACTGTGTCCTGTAACTAACGCACTGTGTCCTGTAACTAACACACTGTGTCCGGTAACTAACGCACTGTATCCTGTAACTAACGCACTGTGTCCGGTAACGAACGCACAGTGTCCGGTAACTAACGCACTGTGTCCTGTAACTAACACACTGTGTCCGGTAACTAACGCACTGTGTCCTGTAACTAACACACAGTGTCCGGTAACTAACGCACTGTGTCCTGTAACTAACACACTGTGTCCGGTAACTAACGCACTGTGTCCTGTAACTAACGCACTGTGTCCGGTAACTAACCCACAGTGTCCGGTAACTAATGCACGGTGTCCGGTAACGAACACACTGTGTCCGGTAACTAACACACTGTGTCCGGTAACTAACCCACTGTGTCCTGTAACTAACACACAGTGTCCGGTAACTAACGCACTGTGTCCTGTAATGTGTCCGGTAACTAACGCACTGTGTCCTGTAACTAACGCACTGTGTCCGGTAACTAACCCACAGTGTCCGGTAACTAATGCACGGTGTCCGGTAACGAACACACTGTGTCCGGTAACTAACACACTGTGTCCGGTAACCAACCCACAGTGTCCGGTAACTAACCCACAGTGTCCGGTAACTAACACACTGTATCATGTAAGTAACGCACTGTGTCCTGTGACTAACCCACAGTGTCCTGTAACTAACGCACTGTGTCCTGTAACTAACACATGTGTCCGGTAACGAACGCACAGTGTCCTGTAACTAACGCACTGTCTCCTGTAACTAACACACTGTGTCCGGTAACTAACGCACTGTGTCCTGTAACTAACGCACTGTGTCCTGTAACTAACGTACTGTGTCCTGTAACTAACACACTGTGTCCGGTAACTAACACACTGTGTCCTGTAACTAACCCACAGTGTCCGGTAACTAACGCACTGTGTCCGGTAACTAACTCACTGTGTCCTGTAACTAACCCACAGTGTCCTGTAACTAACCCACAGTGTCCTGTAACTAACCCACAGTGTCCTGCACACTGTGTCCGGTAACTAACACACTGTGTCCGGTAACTAACGGACTGTGTCCTGTAACTAACACACTGTGTCCGGTAACTAACGTACTGTGTCCTGTAACTAACACACTGTGTCCGGTAACTAACGCACTGTGTCCTGCAACTAACGCACTGTGTCCTGTAACTAACCCACAGTGTCCGGTAATGAACGCACAGTGTCCGGTAACTAACACACTGTGTCCTGCAACTAACGCACTGTGTCCTGTAACTAACGCACTGTGTCCTGTAACTAACCCACAGTGTCCGGTAACTAACGCACTGTGTCCTGTAACTAACCCACTGTGTCCGGTAACTAACGCACTGTGTCCTGTAACTAACGCACTGTGTCCTGTAACTAACCCACAGTGTCCTGTAACTAACCCACTGTGTCCGCTAACTAACGCACTGTGTCCTGTAACTAACCCACAGTGTCCTGTAACTAACGCACTGTGTCCTGTAACTAACCCACAGTGTCCTGTAACTAACCCACAGTGTCCTGTAACTAACACACTGTGTCCGGTAGCTAACGTACTGTGTCCTGTAACTAACACACTGTGTCCGGTAACTAACGTACTGTGTCCTGTAACTAATACACTGTGTCCGGTAACTAACGCACTGTCTCCTGTAACTAACGCACTGTGTCCTGTAACTAACACACTGTGTCCTGTAACTGACGCACAGTGTCCGGTAACTAACGCACTGTGTCCGGTAACGAACGCACAGTGTCCGGTAACTAACCCACAGTGTCCGGTAATGAACGCACAGTGTCCGGTAACTAACACACTGTGTCCGGTAACTAACGCACTGTGTCCTGTAAGTAACGCACTGTGTCCTGTAATTAACGCACTGTGTCCTGTAACTAACACACTGTGTCCGGTAACTAACGTATTGTGTCCGGTAACGAACGCACAGTGTCCGGTTACTAACACACTGTGTCCGGTAACTAACGTACTGTGTCCTGTAACTAACGTACTGTGTCCTGTAACTAACACACTGTGTCCGGTAACTAACGTACTGTGTCCTGTAACTAACGTACTGTGTCCTGTAACTAACACACTGTGTCCGGTAACTAACGCACTGTGTCCTGTAACTAACGCACTGTGTCCTGTAACTAACGCACTGTGTCCGGTAACTAACCCACAGTGTCCGGTAACTAACGCACTGTGTCCGGTAACTAACACACTGTGTCCGGTAACTAACCCACAGTGTCCTGTAACTAACGTACTGTGTCCTGTAACTAACCCACAGTGTCCGGTAACTAACACACTGTGTCCTGTAACTAACCCACAGTGTCCGGTAACTAACACACTGTGTCCGGTAACTAACACACTGTGTCCTGTAACTAATGCACTGTGTCCTGTAATGAACGTACTGAGTCCTGTAACTAACCCACAGTGTCCGGTAACTAACCGACTGTGTCCGGTAACTAACGCACTGTGTCCGGTAACTAACACACTGTGTCCTGTAACTAACACACTGTGTCCTGTAACTAACCCACTGTGTCCGGTAACTAATGCACGGTGTCCTGTAACTAACCCACTGTGTCCTGTAAGTAACGTACTGTGTCCTGTAACTAACACACTGTGTCCGGTAACTAACGCACTGTGTCCTGTAACTAACGCACTGTGTCCTGTAACTAAGACACTGTGTCCTGTAACTAACGCACTGTGTCCTGTAACTAACCCACTGTGTCCGGTAACTAATGCACGGTGTCCTGTAACTAACCCACTGTGTCCGGTAACTAACACACTATGTCCTGTAACTAACGTACTGTGTCCTGTAACTAACACACTGTGTCCGGTAACTAACGCACTGTGTCCTGTAACTAACACACTGTGTCCTGTAACTAACGCACTGTGTCCTGTAACTAACACACTGTGTCCGGTAACTAACGCACTGTGTCCTGTAACTAACGCACTGTGTCCTGTAACAAACGCACTGTGTCCTGTAACTAACACACAGTGTCCGGTAACTAACGCACTGTGTCCTGTAACTAACGCACTGTGTCCTGTAACTAACACACTGTGTCCTGTAACTAACGCACTGTGTCCTGTAACTAACGCACTGTGTCCTGTAACTAACACACTGTGTCCTGTAACTAACGTACTGTGTCCTGTAACTAACGCACTGTGTCCTGTAACTAACACACTGTGTCCTGTAACTAACGTACTGTGTCCTGTAACTAACGCACTGTGTCCTGTAACTAACGCACTGTGTCCTGTAACTAACACACTGTGTCCGGTAACTAACGTACTGTGTCCTGTAACTAACGTACTGTGTCCTGTAACTAACACACTGTGTCCGGTAACTAACGCACTGTGTCCGGTAACTAACGCACTGTGTCCGGTAACTAACCCACAGTGTCCGGTAACTAACGCACTGTGTCCGGTAACTAACACACTGTGTCCGGTAACTAACCCACAGTGTCCTGTAACTAACGTACTGTGTCCTGTAACTAACACACTGTGTCCGGTAACTAACACACTGTGTCCTGTAACTAACGCACTGTGTCCTGTAACTAACACACTGTGTCCGGTAACTAACGCACTGTGTCCTGTAACTAACGTTCTGTGTCCTGTAACTAACGCACTGTGTCCTGTAACTAACGCACTGTGTCCTGTAACTAACACACTGTGTCCGGTAACTAACGTACTGTGTCCTGTAACTAACGTACTGTGTCCTGTAACTAACACACTGTGTCCGGTAACTAACGCACTCTGTCCTGTAACTAACGCACTGTGTCCGGTAACTAACCCACAGTGTCCGGTAACTAACGCACTGTGTCCGGTAACTAACGCACTGTGTCCTGTAACTAACCCACAGTGTCCGGTAACGAACGCACTGTGTCCTGTAACTAACGCACTGTGTCCTGTAACTAACCCACAGTGTCCGGTAACTAACGCACTGTGTCCTGTAACTAACGCACTGTGTCCTGTAACTAACGCACAGTGTCCGGTAACTAACACACTGTGTCCTGTAACTGACGCACTGTGTCCTGTAACTAACGCACTGTGTCCTGTAACTAACACACTGTGTCCTGTAACTAACGCACAGTGTCCTGTAACTAACACACTGTGTCCGGTAACTAACACACTGTGTCCGGCAACTAACGTACTGTGTCCGGTAACGAACGCACAGTGTCCGGTTACTAACACACTGTGTCCGGTTACTAACACACTGTGTCCGGTAACTAACGCACAGTGTCCTGTAACTAACGCACTGTGTCCTGTAACTAACACACTGTGTCCGGTAACTAACGCACTGTGTCCTGTAACTAACGCACTGTGTCCGGTAACGAACGCACAGTGTCCGGTAACTAACACACTGTGTCCTGTAACTAACACACTGTGTCCGGTAACTAACGCACTGTGTCCTGTAACTAACACACAGTGTCCGGTAACTAACGCACTGTGTCCTGTAACTAACGCACTGTGTCCGGTAACTAACGCACTGTGTCCTGTAACTAACGCACTGTGTCCGGTAACTAACCCACAGTGTCCGGTAACAATGCACGGTGTCCGGTAATGAACACACTGTGTCCGGTAACTAACACACTGTGTCCGGTAACTAACCCACTGTGTCCTGTAACTAACACACAGTGTCCGGTAACTAACGCACTGTGTCCTGTAACTAACGCACTGTGTCCGGTAACTAACGCACTGTGTCCTGTAACTAACGCACTGTGTCCGGTAACTAACCCACAGTGTCCGGTAACTAATGCACGGTGTCCGGTAACGAACACACTGTGTCCGGTAACTAACACACTGTGTCCGGTAACTAACCCACAGTGTCCGGTAACTAACCCACAGTGTCCTGTAACTAACGTACTGTGTCCTGTAGCTAACCTACTGCGTCCTGTAACTAACGTACTGTGTCCTGTAACTAACCCACAGTGTCCGGTAACTAACCCACTGTGTCCGGTAACTAACGCACTGTGTCCTGTAACTAATGCACTGTGTCCTGTAACTAACCCACAGTGTCCGGTAACTAACCCACAGTGTCCGGTAACTAACACACTGTGTCCTGTAACTAACGCACTGTGTCCTGTGACTAACCCACAGTGTCCTGTAACTAACGCACTGTGTCCTGTAACTAACACATGTGTGCGGTAACGAACGCACAGTGTCCTGTAACTAACACACTGTGTCCGGTAACTAACGCACTGTGTCCTGTAACTAACCCACTGTGTCCTGTAACTAACACACTGTGTCCTGTAACTAACACACTGTGTCCTGTAACTAACCCACAGTGTCCGGTAACTAACGCACTGTGTCCGGTAACTAACTCACTGTGTCCTGTAACTAACCCACAGTGTCCTGTAACTAACCCACAGTGTCCTGCACACTGTGTCCGGTAACTAACACACTGTGTCCGGTAACTAACGGACTGTGTCCTGTAACTAACACACTGTGTCCGGTAACTAACGTACTGTGTCCTGTAACTAACACACTGTGTCCGGTAACTAACGCACTGTGTCCTGTAACTAACGCACTGTGTCCTGTAACTAACCCACAGTGTCCGGTAATGAACGCACAGTGTCCGGTAACTAACACACTGTGTCCTGTAACTAACGCACTGTGTCCTGTAACTAACCCACTGTGTCCGGTAACTAACGTACTGTGTCCGGTAACGAACGCACAGTGTCCGGTTACTAACACACTGTGTCCGGTTACTAACACACAGTGTCCGGTAACTAACGCAATGTGTCCTGTAACTAACGCACTGTGTCCTGTAACTAACACACTGTGTCCGGTAACTAACGCACTGTATCCTGTAACTAACGCACTGTGTCCGGTAACGAACGCACAGTGTCCGGTAACTAACGCACTGTGTCCTGTAACTAACACACTGTGTCCGGTAACTAACGCACTGTGTCCTGTAACTAACACACAGTGTCCGGTAACTAACGCACTGTGTCCTGTAACTAACGCACTGTGTCCGGTAACTAACGCACTGTGTCCTGTAACTAACGCACTGTGTCCGGTAACTAACCCACAGTGTCCGGTAACTAATGCACGGTGTCCGGTAACGAACACACTGTGTCCTGTAACTAACGCACTGTGTCCGGTAACTAACCCACAGTGTCCGGTAACTAATGCACGGTGTCCGGTAACGAACACACTGTGTCCGGTAACTAACCCACTGTGTCCTGTAACTAACACACAGTGTCCGGTAACTAACGCACTGTGTCCTGTAACTAACGGACTGTGTCCTGTAACTAACACACTGTGTCCGGTAACTAACGTACTGTGTCCTGTAACTAACACACTGTGTCCGGTAACTAACGCACTGTGTCCTGTAACTAACGCACTGTGTCCTGTAACTAACCCACAGTGTCCGGTAATGAACGCACAGTGTCCGGTAACTAACACACTGTGTCCTGTAACTAACGCACTGTGTCCTGTAACTAACGCACTGTGTCCTGTAACTAACCCACAGTGTCCGGTAACTAACGCACTGTGTCCTGTAACTAACCCACTGTGTCCGGTAACTAACGCACTGTGTCCTGTAACTAACGCACTGTGTCCTGTAACTAACCCACAGTGTCCTGTAACTAACCCACAGTGTCCTGTAACTAACACACTGTGTCCGGTAACTAACACACTGTGTCCGGTAGCTAACGTACTGTGTCCTGTAACTAACACACTGTGTCCGGTAACTAACGTACTGTGTCCTGTAACTAATACACTGTGTCCGGTAACTAACGCACTGTGTCCTGTAACTAACGCACTGTGTCCTGTAACTAACACACTGTGTCCTGTAACTGACGCACAGTGTCCGGTAACTAACGCACTGTGTCCGGTAACGAACGCACAGTGTCCGGTAACTAACCCACAGTGTCCGGTAACTAACCCACAGTGTCCGGTAACGAACGCACAGTGTCCGGTAACTAACACACTGTGTCCGGTAACTAACGCACTGTGTCCTGTAAGTAACGCACTGTGTCCTGTAATTAACGCACTGTGTCCTGTAACTAACACACTATGTCCGGTAACTAACGTATTGTGTCCGGTAACGAACGCACAGTGTCCGGTTACTAACACACTGTATCCGGTAACTAACGCACAGTGTCCTGTAACTAACGTACTGTGTCCTGTAACTAACGCACTGTGTCCTGTAACTAACACACTGTGTCCGGTAACTAACGTACTGTGTCCTGTAACTAACGTACTGTGTCCTGTAACTAACACACTGTGTCCTGTAACTAACGCACTGTGTCCTGTAACTAACGCACTGTGTCCGGTAACTAACCCACAGTGTCCGGTAACTAACGCACTGTGTCCGGTAACTAACACACTGTGTCCGGTAACTAACACACTGTGTCCGGTAACTAACACACTGTGTCCTGTAACTAACCCACAGTGTCCGGTAACTAACACACTGTGTCTGGTAACTAACACACTGTGTCCTGTAACTAATGCACTGTGTCCTGTAACTAACGTACTGAGTCCTGTAACTAACCCACAGTGTCCGGTAACTAACCCACTGTGTCCGGTAACTAACGCACTGTGTCCGGTAACTAACACACTGTGTCCTGTAACTAACGCACTGTGTCCTGTAACTAACCCACTGTGTCCGGTAACTAATGCACGGTGTCCTGTAACTAACCCACTGTGTCCTGTAACTAACGTACTGTGTCCTGTAACTAACACACTGTGTCCGGTAACTAACGCACTGTGTCCTGTAACTAACGCACTGTGTCCTGTAACTAAGACACTGTGTCCTGTAACTAACGCACTGTGTCCTGTAACTAACCCACTGTGTCCGGTAACTAATGCACGGTGTCCTGTAACTAACCCACTGTGTCCGGTAACTAACACACTGTGTCCTGTAACTAACGTACTGTGTCCTGTAACTAACACACTGTGTCCGGTAACTAACGCACTGTGTCCTGTAACTAACACACTGTGTCCTGTAACTAACGCACTGTGTCCTGTAACTAACACACTGTGTCCGGTAACTAACGCACTGTGTCCTGTAACTAACGCACTGTGTCCTGTAACAAACGCACTGTGTCCTGTAACTAACACACAGTGTCCGGTAACTAACGCACTGTGTCCTGTAACTAACGCACTGTGTCCTGTAACTAACACACTGTGTCCTGTAACTAACGTACTGTGTCCTGTAACTAACGCACTGTGTCCTGTAACTAACGCACTGTGTCCTGTAACTAACGCACTGTGTCCTGTAACTAACACACTGTGTCCTGTAACTAACGTACTGTGTCCTGTAACTAACGCACTGTGTCCTGTAACTAACGCACTGTGTCCGGTAACTAACGTACTGTGTCCTGTAACTAACACACTGTGTCCGGTAACTAACGCACTGTGTCCTGTAACTAACGCACTGTGTCCGGTAACTAACCCACAGTGTCTGGTAACTAACGCACTGTGTCCGGTAACTAACACACTGTGTCCGGTAACTAACTCACAGTGTCCTGTAACTAACGTACTGTGTCCTGTAACTAACCCACAGTGTCCGGTAACTAACACACTGTGTCCTGTAACTAACCCACAGTGTCCGGTAACTAACACACTGTGTCCGGTAACTAACACACTGTGTCCTGTAACTAATGCACTGTGTCCTGTAACTAATGTACTGAGTCCTGTAACTAACCCACAGTGTCCGGTAACTAACCCACTGTGTCCGGTAACTAACGCACTGTGTCCGGTAACTAACACACTGTGTCCTGTAACTAACGCACTGTGTCCTGTAACTAACCCACTGTGTCCGGTAACTAATGCACGGTGTCCTGTAACTAACCCACTGTGTCCTGTAACTAACGTACTGTGTCCTGTAACTAACACACTGTGTCCGGTAACTAACGCACTGTGTCCTGTAACTAACGCACTGTGTCCTGTAACTAAGACACTGTGTCCTGTAACTAACGCACTGTGTCCTGTAACTAACACACTGTGTCCGGTAACTAACGCACTGTGTCCTGTAACTAACGCACTGTGTCCTGTAACTAACGCACTGTGTCCTGTAACTAACGCACTGTGTCCTGTAACTAACACACAGTGTCCGGTAACTAACGCACTGTGTCCTGTAACTAAAGCACTGTGTCCTGTAACTAACACACTGTGTCCTGTAACTAACGCACTGTGTCCTGTAACTAACGCACTGTGTCCTGTAACTAACGCACTGTGTCCTGTAACTAACACACTGTGTCCTGTAACTAACGTACTGTGTCCTGTAACTAACGCACTGTGTCCTGTAACTAACACACTGTGTCCTGTAACTAACGCACTGTGTCCGGTAACTAACGCACTGTGTCCTGTAACTAACGCACTGTGTCCGGTAACTAACCCACAGTGTCCGGTAACTAACGCACTGTGTCCGGTAACTAACACACTGTGTCCGGTAACTAACCCACAGTTTCCTGTAACTAACGTACTGTGTCCTGTAACTAACCCACAGTGTCCGGTAACTAACACACTGTGTCCTGTAACTAACCCACAGTGTCCGGTAACTAACACACTGTGTCCGGTAACTAACACACTGTGTCCTGTAACTAATGCACTGTGTCCTGTAACTAACGTACTGTGTCCTGTAACTAACACACTGTGTCCTGTAACTAACCCACAGTGTCCGGTAACTAACCCACTGTGTCCGGTAACTAACGCACTGTGTCCGGTAACTAACACACTGTGTCCTGTAACTAACGCACTGTGTCCTGTAACTAACCCACTGTGTCCGGTAACTAATGCACGGTGTCCTGTAACTAACCCACTGTGTCCTGTAACTAACGTACTGTGTCCTGTAACTAACACACTGTGTCCGGTAACTAACGCACTGTGTCCTGTAACTAACGCACTGTGTCCTGTAACTAAGACACTGTGTCCTGTAACTAACGCACTGTGTCCTGTAACTAACCCACTGTGTCCGGTAACTAATGCACGGTGTCCTGTAACTAACCCACTGTGTCCGGTAACTAACACACTGTGTCCTGTAACTAACGTACTGTGTCCTGTAACTAACACACTGTGTCCGGTAACTAACGCACTGTGTCCTGTAACTAACACACTGTGTCCTGTAACTAACGCACTGTGTCCTGTAACTAACGCACTGTGTCCTGTAACTAACGCACTGTGTCCTGTAACTAACACACAGTGTCCGGTAACTAACGCACTGTGTCCTGTAACTAACGCACTGTGTCCTGTAACTAACACACAGTGTCCGGTAACTAACGCACTGTGTCAGGTAACTAACGCACTGTGTCCTGTAACTAACACACAGTGTCCGGTAACTAACGCACTGTGTCAGGTAACTAACGCACTGTGTCCTGTAACTAACACACAGTGTCCGGTAACTAACACACTGTGTCCTGTAACTAACGTACTGTGTCCTGTAACTAACGTACTGTGTCCGGTAACTAACGCACTGTGTCCTGTAACTAACACACAGTGTCCGCTAACTAACACACTGTGTCCTGTAACTAACGTACTGTGTCCTGTAACTAACGTACTGTGTCCGGTAACTAACCCACAGTGTCCTGTAACTAACACACAGTGTCCGGTAACTAACGCACTGTGTCCTGTAACTAACGCACTGTGTCCGGTAACTAACGCACTGTGTCCTGTAACTAACGCACTGTGTCCTGTAACTAACGCACTGTGTCCTGTATCTAACACACGGTGTCCGGTAACGAACACACTGGGGGAAGAATTCGATAAGGGTCTGTTTTGGGCGGTGGTTGCACGATGTGTTACCACCCCGCGCCCGCGGACCCGGCACAGGCAGGACGCAGGTTTGGACCCAAGGGAGCGTTTCCCTGGAATCAGCGTTCCATTCCGGGCACCTGGAATCAATGCAATTCACAGTGTCCACCACCAGGGGGCGCGCCATCTCTTAGGAACAGGAGTAGGCCATTCAGCCCCTCGTGCCTGCTCCGCCATTTGATAAGATCATGGCTGATCTGTGATCTAACTCCATATACCTGCCTTTGGCCCATATCCCTTAATACCTTTGGTTGCCAAAAAGCTATCTATCTCAGATTTAAATTTAGCAATTGAGCTAATATCAATTGCCGTTTGCGGAAGAGAGTTCCAAACTTCTACCACCCTTTGTGTTTTTTTTTATTCGTTCATGGGTTGTGGGCGTCGCTGGCGAGGCCGGCATTTATTGCCCATCCCTGATTGCCCTTGAGAAGGTGGTGGTGAGCCGCCTTCTTGAACCGCTGCAGTCCGTGTGGTGATGGTTCTCCCACAGTGCTGTTAGGAAGGGAGTTCCAGGATCTTGACCCAGCGACGATGAAGGAACGGCGATATATTTCCAAGTCGGGATGGTGTGTGACTTGGAGGGGAACGTGCAGGTGGTGTTGTTCCCATGTGCCTGCTGCCCTTGTCCTTCTAGGTGGTAGAGGTCGCGGGTTTGGGAGGTGCTGTCGAAGAAGCCTTGGCGAGTTGCTGCAGTGCATCCTGTGGATGGTCCACACTGCAGCCACAGTGCACCGGTGGTGAAGGGAGTGAATGTTTAGGGTGGTGGATGGGGTGCCAATCAAGCGGGCTGCTTTGTCCTGGATGGTGTCAAGCTTCTTGAGTGTTGTTGGAGCTGCACTCATCCAGGCAAGTGGAGAGTATTCCATCACACTCCTGACTTGTGCCTTGTAGATGGTGGAAAGGCTTTGGGGAGTCAGGAGATGAGTCACTCGCCGCAGAATACCCAGCCTCTGACCTGCTCTCGTAGCCACAGTATTTATATGACTGGTCCAGTTAAGTTTATGGTCAATGGTGACCCCCAGGATGTTGATGGTGGGGGATTCAGTGATGGTAATGCCGTTGAATGTCAAGGTGAGGTGGTTATAGAATCATAGAATCATAGAAGTTACAACATGGAAACAGGCCCTTCGGCCCAACATGTCCATGTCGCCCAGTTTATACCACTAAGCTAGTCCCAATTGCCTGCACTTGGCCCATATCCCTCTATACCCATCTTACCCATGTAACTGTCCAAATGCTTTTTAAAAGACAAAATTGTACCCGCCTCTACTACTGCCTCTGGCAGCTCGTTCCAGACACTCACCACCCTTTGAGTGAAAAAAATTGCCCCTCTGGACCCTTTTGTATCTCTCCCCTCTCACCTTAAATCTATGCCCCCTCGTTATAGACTCCCCTACCTTTGGGAAAAGATTTTGACTATCTACCTTATCTATGCCCCTCATTATTTTATAGACTTCTATAAGATCACCCCTTAACCTCCTACTCTCCAGGGAAAAAAGTCCCAGTCTGTCGAACCTCTCCCTGTAAGTCAAACCATCAAGTCCCGGTAGCATCCTAGTAAATCTTTTCTGCACTCTTTCTAGTTTAATAATATCCTTTCTATAATAGGGTGACCAGAACTGTACACAGTACTCCAAGTGTGGCCTCACCAATGCCCTGTACAACTTCAACAAGACATCCCAACTCCTGCATTCAATGTTCTGACCAATGAAACCAAGCATGCTGAATGCCTTCTTCACCACCCTATCCACCTGTGACTCCACTTTCAAGGAGCTATGAATCTGTACTCCTAGATCTCTTTGTTCTATAACTCTCCCCAACGCCCTACCATTAACGGAGTAGGTCCTGGCCCGATTCGATCCACCAAAATGCATCACCTCACATTTATCTAAATTAAACTCCATCTGCCATTCATCGGCCCACTGGCCCAATTTATCAAGATCCCGTTGCAATCCCAGATAACCTTCTTCACTGTCCACAATGCCACCAATCTTGGTGTCATCTGCAAACTTACTAACCATGCCTCCTAAATTCTCATCCAAATCATTAATATAAATAACAAATAACAGCGGACCCAGCACCGATCCCTGAGGCACACCGCTGGACACAGGCATCCAGTTTGAAAAACAACCCTCTACAACCACCCTCTGTCTTCTGTCGTCAAGCCAATTTTGTATCCAATTGGCTACCTCACCTTGGATCCCATGAGATTTAACCTTATGTAACAACCTACCATGCGGTACCTTGTCAAATGCTTTGCTGAAGTCCATGTAGACCACGTCTACTGCACAGCCCTCATCTATCTTCTTGGTTACCCCTTCAAAAAACTCAATCAAATTCGTGAGACATGATTTTCCTCTCACAAAACCATGCTGACTGTTCCTAATTCGTCCCTGCCTCTCCAAATGCCTGTAGATCCTGTCCCTCAGAACACCCTCTAACAACTTACCCACTACAGATGTCAGGCTCACTGGTCTGTAGTTCCCAGGCTTTTCCCTGCCGCCCTTCTTAAACAAAGGCACAACATTTGCTACCCTCCAATCTTCAGGCACCTCACCTGTAGCGGTGGATGATTCAAATATCTCTGCTAGGGGACCCGCAATTTCCTCCCTAACCTCCCATAACGTCCTGGGATACATTTCATCAGGTCCCGGAGATTTATCTACCTTGATGCGCGTTAAGACTTCCAGCACCTCCCTCTCTGTAATATGTACACTCCTCAAGACATCACTATTTATTTCCCCAAGTTCCCTAACATCCATGCCTTTCTCAACCGTAAATACCGATGTGAAATATTCATTCAGGATCTCACCCATTTCTTGTGGTTCCGCACATAGATGACCTTGTTGATCCTTAAGAGGCCCTACTCTCTCCCTTGTTACTCTTTTGCCCTTTATGTATTTGTAGAAGCTCTTTGGATTCACCTTTGCCTGATCTGCCAAAGCAATCTCATATCCCCTTTTTGCCCTCCTGATTTCTCTCTTAACTCTACTCCGGCAATCTCTATACTCTTCAAGGGATCCACTTGATCCCAGCTGCCTATGCATGTCATATGCCTCCTTCTTCTTTTTGACTAGTGCCTCAATCTCCCGAGTCATCCAAGGTTCCCTACTTCTACCAGCCTTGCCCTTCACTTTATAAGGAATGTGCTTACCCTGAACCCTGGTTAACACACTTTTGAAAGCCTCCCACTTACCAGACGTCCCTTTGCCTGCCAACAGACTCTCCCAATCAACTTCTGAAAGTTCCTGTCTAATACCATCAAAATTGGCCTTTCCCCAATTTAGAATTTTAACTTTTGGGCCAGACCTATCCTTCTCCATAGCTATCTTAAAACTAATGGAATTATGATCACCTGCCCTTCCTTATTTCCCAAGAGGAGGTCAAGTTTTGCCCCCTCTCTAGTCGGGCCATCCACATACTGAATGAGAAATTTCTCCTGAATACACTCAACAAATTTCTCTCCATCCAAGCCCCAAATGCTATGGCTGTCCCAGTCAATGTTGGGAAAGTTAAAGTCCCCTACTATTACCACCCTACTCTCTCTCTTGTTGGAGATGGTCATTGCCTGGCACTTGTCTGGCGCGAATGTTACTTGCCACTTATCAGCCCAAGCCTGGATGTTGTCCAGGTCTTGCTGCATGCGGGCTCGGACTGCTTTATTTAAGGGGTTGCGAATGGAACTGAACACTGTGCAGTCATCAGCGAACATCCCCATTTCTGACCTTATGATGGAGGGAAGGTCATTGATGAAGCAGCTGAAGATGGTTGGGCCCAGGACACTGCCCTGAGGAACTCCTGCAGCAATGTCCTGGGGCTGAGATGATTGGCCTCCAACAACCACTACCATCTTCCTTTGTGCTAGGTATGACTCCAGCCAGTGGAGAGTTTTCCCCCTGATTCCCATTGACTTCAGTTTTACTCGGGTTCCTTGGTGCCACATTCGGTCAAATGCTGCCTTGATGTCAAGGGCAGTCACTCTCACCTCATCTCTGGAATTCAGCTCTTTTGTCCATGTTTGGACCAAGGCTGTAATGAGGTCTGGAGCCGAGTGGTCCTGGCGGAACCCAAACTGAGCATCGGTGAGCAGGTTATTGGTGAGTAAATGCCACTTGATAGCAGTGTCGACGACACCTTCCATCACTTTGCTGATGATTGAGAGTAGACTGATGGGGCGGTAATTGGCTGGTTTGGATTTGTCCTGCTTTTTGTGGACAGGACATACCTGGGCAATTTTCCACATTGTCGGGTAGATGCCAGTGTTGGAGCTGTACTGGAACAGCTTGGCTAGAGGCGCAGCTAGTACTGGAGCACAAGTCTTCAGCACTGCAGCTGGGATGTTGTCGGGGCCCATAGCCTTTGCTGTATCCAGTGCACTCAGCCGTTTCTTGATATCACGTGGAGTGAATCGAATTGGCTGAAGACTCGCTTCTGTGATGGTGGGGATATCGGGAGGAGGCTGAGATGGATCATCCACTCGGCACTTCTGGCTGAAGATGGTTGCAAACGCTTCAGCCTTGTCTTTTGCACTCACGTGCTGGATTCCGCCATCATTGAGGATGGGGATGTTTGCAGAGCCTCCTCCTCCCGTTAGTTGTTTAATTGTCCACCACCATTCACGACTGGATGTGGCAGGACTGCAGAGCTTCGATCTGATCCGTTGGTTGTGGAATCGCTTAGCTCTGTCTATAGCATGTTGCTTCTGCTGTTTAGCATGCATGTAGTCCTGAGTTGTAGCTTCACCAGGTTGGCACCTCATTTTTAGGTACGCCTGGTGCTGCTCCTGGCATGCTCTTCTACACTCCTCATTGAACCAGGGTTGATCCCCTGGCTTGTTGGTAATGGTAGAGTGAGGAATATGCCGGGCCATGAGGTTGCAGATTGTGCTGGAATATAATTCTGCTGCTGCTGGCCTGCAGTGCCTCATGGATGCCCAGTTTTGAGCTGCTAGATCTATCCCATTTAGCACGATGGTAGTGCCACACAACACGTTGGATGGTGTCCTCAGTGCGAAGATGGGACTTTCATCTCCACGAGGACTGAGTGGTGGTCACTCCTACCAATACTGTCATGGACAGATAGATTGGTGAGGACGAGGTCAAGTAAGTTTTTCCCTCGTGTTGGTTCGCTCACCACCTGCCGCAGGCCCAGTCTGGCAGCTGTGTCCTTCAGGACTACGGCCAGCTCGGTCAGTAGTGGTGCTACTGAGCCACTCTTGGTGATGGACATTGAAGTCCCCCACCCAGAGTACATTCTGTGCCCTTGCTACTCTCAGTGCTTCCTCCAAGTGGTGTTCAACATGGAGGAGGACTGATTCATCAGCTGAGGGAGGGCGGTAGGTGGTAATCAGCAGGAGGTTTCCTTGCCCATATTTGACCTGATGCCATGAGATTTTATGGGGTCCAGAGTCAATGTTGAGGACTCCCAGGGCCACTCCCTCCTGACTGTATATCACTGTACCGCCACCTCTGGTGGGTCTGTCCTGCCGGTGGGACAGGACATACCCAGGGATGGTGATGGAAGAGTCTGGGACGTTGGCTGAAAGGTATGATTCTGTGAGTATGGCTGTGTCAGGCTGTTGCTTGACTCGTCTGTGGGACAGCTCTCCCAATTTTGGCACAAGTCCCCAGATGTTCGTGAGGAGGACCTTGCAGGGTCGACTGGGCTTGGTTTGCCTTTGTCGTGTCCGATGCCGGGTGGTCCGTCCGGTTTTATTCTTATTGTGACTTTTTTTAGTGAGATTTTACAACTGAGTGGCTTGCTAGGCCATTTCAGAGGGCAATTAAGAATCAACCACATTGCTGTGGGTCTGGAGTCACATATAGGCCAGACCGGGTAAGGACGGCAGGCTTCCTTCCCTAAAGGACAATCGTGAACCAGATGGATTTTTACGACAATCCGGTAGTTTCATGGCCATCATTACTGATACTAGTATTTTAATTCCAGATTTTTAATTTAATTAATTGAATTTAAATTCGCCAGCTGCCATGGCAGGATTTGAACTGGATTTAGTCCAGGCCTCTGGATTACTAATCCAGTAACATAACCACTATGCTACCGCACCCTTCCTTTGTGTGTAGAAATGTTTTCTAATCTCGCTCCTGAAAGGTCTGGCTCTAATTTTTAGACTGTGCCCCCTATTCCTAGAATCCCCAACCAGCGGAAATAGTTTCTCTCTATCCACCCTATCCGTTCCCCTTAATATCTTATAAACTTCAATCAGATCACCCCTTAACCTTCGAAACTCCAGAGAATACAACCCCAATTTGTGTAATCTCTCCTCGTAACTTAACCCTTGAAGTCCGGGTATCATTCTAGTAAACCTACGCTGCACTCCCTCCAAGGCCAATATGTCCTTCCGAAGGTGCGGTGCCCAGAACTGCTCACAGTACTCCAGGTGCGGTCTAACCAGGGTTTTGTATAGCTGCAGCATAACTTCTGCCCCCTTGTACTCCAGTCCTCTAGATATAAAGGCCAGCATTCCATTAGCCTTCTTGATTATTTTCTGCACCTGTTCATGGCACTTCAATGATCTATGTACCTGAACCCCTAAATCCCTTTGGACATCCACTGTTTTTAACTTTTTACCATTTAGAAAGTACCCTGTTCTATCCTTTTTTGATCCAAAGTGGATGACCTCACATTTGTCTACATTGAATTCCATTTGCCACAGTTTTGCCCATTCACCTAATCTATCAATATCGCTTTGTAATTTTATGTTTCCATCTACACTGCTTACAATGCCACCAATCTTTGTGTCATCGGCAAACTTAGATATGAGACTTTCTATGCCTTCATCTAAGTCGTTAATAAATATTGTGAATAATTGAGGCCCCAAGACAGATCCCTGCGGGACTCCACTAGTCACATCCTGCCAATGTGAGTACCTTCCCATTATCCCGACTCTCTGTCGCCTTTCGCTCAGCCGACTTCCTAACCAAGTCCGTACTTTTCCCTCGATTCCATGGGCTTCTATCTTAGCTAACAGTCTCTTATGTGGGACTTTATCAAATGCCTTCTGGAAGTCCATATAAATAACATCCATTGACATTCCCCTGTCCACTACTTTAGTCACCTCTTCAAAAAATTCAATCAGGTTTGTCAGGCACGACCTACCTTTCACAAATCCATGCTGGCTCTCTCTGATTAACTGAAAACTCTCGAGGTGTTCAGTCACCCTATCCTTAATTATAGACTCCAGCATTTTCCCCACAACAGATGTTAGGCTAACTGGTCTATAATTCCCTGGTTTCCCTCTCTCTCCTTTCTTAAAAAGTGGAGTGACTTTGGTAGGTGTTCAGTCACCCTATCCTTAATTATAGACTCCAGCATTTTCCCCACAACAGATGTTAGGCTAACAGGTCTATAATTCCCCGATTTCCCTCTCCTTTCTTAAAAAGCGGAGTGACATGTGCAATTTTCCAATCTATAGGGACAGTTCCTGAATCTCGAGAACTTAAAGGGAGGATGATTCTTAGAAATCTCTTAAAGGGCGCTTGTACCTGTTATTTGTTGAAAATAAGAGTCTACTGTCTGCATGGAGCCTGAACGGAGATCAGACATCAGACACGTAAAACACAGATACAGGTCCCATCCCTATGTTTACACACTGATGAGTTATGTTAAAACATTGAATAAAGGTTGCACACTACTAAATCCCACATCCGCCAATCTGCACACCAGACCTCACCAATCTGTCGATCTGAGTTTGTACCAGGCCTGTGAGAGTGCGTGCACCAAGATTCACTGCTGATGCACTAGAGACCTTGGTGCAAGAAGTGGAGAGAAGAAGGGACATCCTATATCCGCAGTGGGGGCAAGAGGCCCTCCAGACAAATGCCCAAAAGACAGTGGGAGGCAGCGGGGGACGAAGTCAATGCCAGACGCACAGCATCATGAGCATGGATGCAGTGCAGGAAGAAGTTCAATGCTTTGACATGAGTGGTCAAGGTGAGTGAGGTCAGCTGTCAAGTGGTGTCTCCCACCAACTGCTCCACACACTACACCCCCATCACCCACACACCAATAAACTCTCTCCATCAGTACTCAACTCTTCCAATCAGATGCTTCCTCTCACCCTCACACATTATCACTGTTTCAAGCCGCCCACCCACAACTCACAGGCCACATACACTGACAGCTATTCAACCATGACAGGCACATCACCCAGATACATGTCCCGCTTTCTTGCAGGAGAAGGTGGCGCATATCAAGAGGCAGCAAGTGGCAGTGGCATTTAACCCCTCGAGCCTGTTCCGCCATTCAATGAGATCATGGTGGACCTGTGACCTAACTCCATAGACCCACCTTAGCCCCATATCCCTTAATACCCTTGGTTCACAGAAATCAATCAATCTCGGATTTAACATTCACAATTGAGCTAGCATCAACTGCCGTCTGTAGAAGAGCATTCCAAACGTCTCCCACCCTTTGCGTGTAGAAGCATTTCCTAACTTCACTCCTGCACATCCCGGCTCTAAATGTTAGGCTATGTCTCCGCGTCCTGGTATTGAAGTCAGAGACCTCCAAAATCAGTTACAAATGTCTCGGCAGCCAGTGGCAATAATCCAGCCACTAACCTGTAAATCCTGCATGGTCCCTTTAAATAGCGCTGGTGGGGGGTCCTCCAGACACTCCAAGACACGTTCAGATGGTCGGGGTTGAGACTGTGCGTTGAGTTGAGCGTTAAGTCGGAAAATGGTGTCTATCACTTTAAATCAGCGTTGTACACTGAGTGAAGCCATTTTGTCCCGACTTCACATGATTCCAGCGTTCGTTATCTGCGCCTGCGCTAACTCCTATACCAAGATGGTGTCCGGCACACGCCACGCAGGAAACATGCGAGCGCATCCAAGACGCCATCTTGGATGTCGAAGAAGCCGTGTAGCGCCAAAACAACAGGCGTTACACGGCCCAATTTAGCGCCCGCTATGTTCTGTAACTAACGCACTGTGTCCTGTAACTAACGCACTGTGTCCTGTAACTAACACACTGGGTCTTGTAACTAACACACTGGGTCTTGTAACTAACACACTGGGTCTTGTAACTCACACACTGTGTCCTGTAACTAATGTACTGTATCCTGTAACTAACACACTGTGTCCGGTAACTAACGTACTGTGTCCGGTAACTAACGTACCGTAACCTGTAACTAACGCACTGTGTCCTGTAACTAACACACTGTGTCCGGTAACTAACGTACCGTAACCTGTAACTAACGCACTGTGTCCTGTAACTAACGCACTAGGTCTTGTAATTAACGTACTGTATCTTGTAACTAACGTACTGTGTCCGGTAACTAACACACTGTGTCCGGTAACTAACGCACTGTGTCCTGTAACTAACGCACTGTGTCCGGTAACTAACACACTGTGTCCGGTAACTAACACACAGTGTCCGGTAACTAACACACTGTGTCCTGTAACTAACACACTGTGTCCTGTAACTAACGCACAGTGTCCGGTAACTAACGCACAGTGTCCGGTAACTAACGCACAGTGTCCGGTAACTAACGCACAGTGTCCGGTAACTAACGCACTGTGTCCTGTAACTAACACACTGTGTCCTGTAACTAACGCACAGTGTCCGGTAACTAACGCACTGTGTCCTGTAACTAACACACTGTGTCCTGTAACTAACGCACAGTGTCCGGTAACTAACACACTGTGTCCGGTAACTAACGCACTGTGTCCTGTAACTAACGCACTGTGTCCGGTAACTAACACACTGTGTCCGGTAACTAACACACAGTGTCCGGTAACTAACACACTGTGTCCTGTAACTAACGCACTGTGTCCTGTAACTAACGCACAGTGTCCGGTAACTAACGCACAGTGTCCGGTAACTAACGCACAGTGTCCGGTAACTAACGCACAGTGTCCGGTAACTAACGCACTGTGTCCTGTAACTAACACACTGTGTCCTGTAACTAACGCACAGTGTCCGGTAACTAACGCACTGTGTCCTGTAACTAACACACTGTGTCCTGTAACTAACGCACAGTGTCCGGTAACTAACGCACAGTGTCCGGTAACTAACGCACTGTGTCCGGTAACTAACGCACAGTGTCCGGTAACTAACGCACTGTGTCCTGTAACTAACACACTGTGTCCTGTAACTAACGCACAGTGTCCGGTAACTAACACACTGTGTCCGGTAACTAACGCACAGTGTCCGGTAACTAACGCACTGTGTCCTGTAACTAACGCACTGTGTCCTGTAACTAACGCACTGTGTCCGGTAGCTAACGCACTGTGTCCGGTAACTAACGCACTGTGTCCGGTAACTAACGTACTGTGTCCGGTAACTAACGCACTGTGTCCTGTAAATAACGCACTGTGTCCGGTAACTAACGTACTGTGTCCGGTAACTAACGTACTGTGTCCGGTAACTAACATATTGTATCCTGTAACTAACGCACTGTGTCCTGTAAATAACGCACTGTGTCCGGTAACTAACGCACTGTGTCCGGTAACTAACGCACTGTGTCCTGAAACTAACGTACTGTGTCCGGTAACTAACGCACTGTGTCCGGTAACTAACGTATTGTATCCTGTAACTAACGTACTGTGTCCGGTAACTAACGCACTGTGTCCGGTAACTAACGTATTGTATCCTGTAACTAACGTACTGTGTCCGGTAACTAACGCACTGTGTCCGGTAACTAACGTATTGTATCCTGTAACTAACGTACTGTGTCCTGTAACTAACGTACTGTGTCCGGTAACTAACGTACTGTGTCCTGTAACTAACGTACTGTGTCCGGTAACTAACGTACTGTGTCCTGTAACTAACGTACTGTGTCCGGTAACTAACGCACTGTGTCCTGTAACTAACGCACTGTGTCCTGTAACTAACACACTGTGTCCTGTAACTAATGCACTGTGTCCTGTAACTAACGTACTGTGTCCGGTAACTAACGCACTGTGTCCTGTAACTAACACACTGTGTCCGGTAACTAACGCACTGTGTCCTGTAACTAACACACTGTGTCCTGTAACTAACGCACTGTGTCCGGTAACTAACGCACTGTGTCCGGTAACTAACGCACTGTGTCCTGTAACTAACGCACTGTGTCCGGTAACTAATGCACTGTGTCCTGTAACTAACGCACTGGGTCCGGTAACTAACGCACTGTGTCCGGTAACTAACGCACTGTGTCCTGTAACTAATGCACTGTGTCCTGTAACTAACGCACTGGGTCCGGTAACTAACGCACTGTGTCCGGTAACTAACGCACTGTGTCCTGTAACTAACACACTGTGTCCTGTAACTAACGCACTGTGTCCGGTAACTAATGCACTGTGTCCTGTAACTAACGCACTGGGTCCGGTAACTAACGCACTGTGTCCGGTAACTAACGCACTGTGTCCTGTAACTAACGTACTGTGTCCTGTAACTAACGCACTGTGTCCGGTAACTAACGCACTGTGTCCGGTAACTAACGTACTGTGTCCTGTAACTAACGCACTGTGTCCGGTAACTAACGCACTGTGTCCGATAACTAACGTATTGTATCCTGTAACTAACGCACTGTGTCCTGTAAATAACGCACTGTGTCCGGTAACTAACGCACTGTGTCCGGTAACTAACGTACTGTGTCCGGTAACTAACGTATTGTATCCTGTAACTAACGTACTGTGTCCGGTAACTAACGTATTGTATCCTGTAACTAACGCACTGTGTCCGGTAACTAATGCACTGTGTCCTGAAACTAACGTACTGTGTCCTGTAACTAACGCACTGGGTCCGGTAACTAACGCACTGTGTCCTGTAACTAACGCACTGTGTCCTGTAACTAACGCACTGTGTCCTGTAACTAACGCACTGTGTCCTGTAACTAACGCACTGTGTCCTGAAGCAGTGATCTTACCTCAACAACTCCAGTTAAATCATTAAACTTCTCTGGCACTGAACCTAAGAGAGAGTTTAGGGTGAATCTAAGAGTTTAAGTTGGATTTAAGAGAGATTAAGGTGCATGTAAGAGAGAGGTTATGGTGTATCTAAGGGCGAGGTTACAGTGTATCTAAGGGCGAGGTTACAGTGTATCTAAGGGCGAGGTTACGGTGTATCTAAGGGCGAGGTTACAGTGTATCTAAGGGCGAGGTTACGGTGTATCTAAGGTCGAGGTTACGGTGTATCTAAGGGTGAGGTTACGGTGTATCTAAGGGTGAGGTTACGGTGTATCTAAGGGCGAGGTTACAGTGTATCTAAGGGCGAGGTTACGGTGTATCTAAGGGCGAGGTTACGGTGTATCTAAGGGCGAGGTTACAGTTTATCTAAGGGTGAGGTTACGGTGTATCTAAGGGCGAGGTTACGGTGTATCTAAGGGCGAGGTTACGGTGTATCTAAGGGTGAGGTTACAGTGTATCTAAGGGCGAGGTTACGGTGTATCTAAGGGCGAGGTTATGGTGTATCTAAGGGCGAGGTTACAGTGTATCTAAGGGCGAGGTTACAGTGTATCTAAGGGCGAGGTTACGGTGTATCTAAGGGCGAGGTTACAGTGTATCTAAGGGCGAGGTTACGGTGTATCTAAGGTCGAGGTTACGGTGTATCTAAGGGTGAGGTTACGGTGTATCTAAGGGTGAGGTTACGGTGTATCTAAGGGCGAGGTTACAGTGTATCTAAGGGCGAGGTTACGGTGTATCTAAGGGCGAGGTTACGGTGTATCTAAGGGCGAGGTTACAGTTTATCTAAGGGTGAGGTTACGGTGTATCTAAGGGCGAGGTTACGGTGTATCTAAGGGCGAGGTTACGGTGTATCTAAGGGTGAGGTTACAGTGTATCTAAGGGCGAGGTTACGGTGTATCTAAGGGCGAGGTTACGGTGTATCTAAGGGTGAGGTTACGGTGTACCTAAGGCCGAGGTTACGGTGTATCTAAGGGCGAGGTTACAGTGTATCTAAGGGCGAGGTTACGGTGTATCTAAGGGCGAGGTTACGGTGTATCTAAGGGCGAGGTTACAGTTTATCTAAGGGTGAGGTTACGGTGTATCTAAGGGCGAGGTTACGGTGTATCTAAGGGCGAGGTAACGGTGTATCTAAGGGTGAGGTTACAGTGTATCTAAGGGCGAGGTTACGGTGTATCTAAGGGCGAGGTTACGGTGTATCTAAGGGTGAGGTTACGGTGTATCTAAGGGCGAGGTTACGGTGTATCTAAGGGCGAGGTAACGGTGTATCTAAGGGTGAGGTTACAGTGTATCTAAGGGCGAGGTTACGGTGTATCTAAGGGCGAGGTTACGGTGTATCTAAGGGTGAGGTTACGGTGTATCTAAGGGCGAGGTTACGGTGTATCTAAGGGCGAGGTTACGGTGTATCTAAGGGTGAGGTTACGGTGTATCTAAGGGTGAGGTTACAGTGTATCTAAGGGCGAGGTTACGGTGTATCTAAGGGCGAGGTTACGGTGTATCTAAGGGCGAGGTTACGGTGTATCTAAGGGCGAGGTTACGGTTTATCTAAGGGTGAGGTTACGGTGTATCTAAGGGCGAGGTTACAGTTTATCTAAGGGTGAGGTTACGGTGCATCTAAGGGTGAGGTTACGGTGTATCTAAGGGCGAGGTTACGGTGTATCTAAGGGTGAGGTTACAGTGTATCTAAGGGCGAGGTTACGGTGTATCTAAGGGCGAGGTTACGGTGTATCTAAGGGCGAGGTTACGGTGTATCTAAGGGCGAGGTTACGGTGTATCTAAGGGTGAGGTTATGGTGTATCTAAGGGCGAGGTTACAGTTTATCTAAGGGTGAGGTTACAGTGTATCTAAGGGCGAGGTTACGGTGTATCTAAGGGCGAGGTTACGGTGTATCTAAGGGTGAGGTTACGGTGTATCTAAGGGCAAGGTTACGGTGTATCTAAGGGCGAGGTTACGGTGTATCTAAGGGTGAGGTTACGGTGTATCTAAGGGCGAGGTTACAGTGTGTCTAAGGGCGAGGTTACGGTGTATCTAAGGGTGAGGTTACGGTGTATCTAAGGGCGAGGTCACGGTGTATCTAAGGGTGAGGTTACGGTGTATCTAAGGGCGAGGTTACAGTGTATCTAAGGGCGAGGTTACGGTGTATCTAAGGGCGAGGTTACGGTGTATCTAAGGGCGAGGTTACGGTGTATCTAAGGGCGAGGTTACGGTGTATCTAAGGGCGAGGTTACGGTGTATCTAAGGGCGAGGTTACGGTGTATCTAAGGGCGAGGTTACCGTTTATCTAAGGGTGAGGTTACGGTGTATCTAAGGGCGAGGTTACGGTGTATCTAAGGGCGAGGTTACGGTGTATCTAAGGGCGAGGTTACAGTTTATCTAAGGGCGAGGTTACGGTGTATCTAAGGGTGAGGTTACAGTGTATCTAAGGGTGAGGTTACGGTGTATCTAAGGGTGAGGTTACGGTGTATCTAAGGGCGAGGTTACGGTGTATCTAAGGGCGAGGTTACGGTGTATCTAAGGGTGAGGTTACGGTGTATCTAAGGGCGAGGTTACGGTGTATCTAAGGGCGAGGTTACGGTGTATCTAAGGGCGAGGTTACGGTGTATCTAACGGCGAGGTTACAGTTTATCTAAGGGTGAGGTTACAGTTTATCTAAGGGCGAGGTTACAGTTTATCTAAGGGTGAGGTTACGGTGTATCTAAGGGCGAGGGTACAGTGTATCTAAGGGCGAGGTTACGGTGTATCTAAGGGTGAGGTTACAGTGTATCTAAGGGTGAGGTTACAGTGTATCTAAGGGTGAGGTTACGGTGTATCTAAGGGCGAGGTTACGGTGTATCTAAGGGTGAGGTTACGGTGTATCTAAGGGCGAGGTTACGGTGTATCTAAGGGCGAGGTTACGGTGTATCTAAGGGCGAGGTTACGGTGTATCTAAGGGCGAGGTTACGGTGTATCTAAGGGCGAGGTTACGGTGTATCTAAGGGCGAGGTTACGGTGTATCTAAGGGCGAGGTTACGGTGTATCTAAGGGTGAGGTTACAGTTTATCTAAGGGTGAGGTTACAGTTTATCTAAGGGCGAGGTTACGGTGTATCTAAGGGCGAGGTTACGGTGTATCTAAGGGCGAGGTTACGGTGTATCTAAGGGCGAGGTTACGGTGTATCTAAGGGCGAGGTTACGGTGTATCTAAGGGTGAGGTTACAGTTTATCTAAGGGTGAGGTTACGGTGTATCTAAGGGTGAGGTTACGGTGTATCTAAGGGCGAGGTTACGGTGTATCTAAGGGTGAGGTTACAGTTTATCTAAGGGTGAGGTTACGGTGTATCTAAGGGTGAGGTTACGGTGTATCTAAGGGCGAGGTTACAGTTTATCTAAGGGCGAGGTTACGGTGTATCTAAGGGTGAGGTTACAGTGTATCTAAGGGCGAGGTTACGGTGTATCTAAGGGCGAGGTTACGGTGTATCTAAGGGTGAGGTTACGGTGTATCTAAGGGTGAGGTTACAGTGTATCTAAGGGCGAGGTTACGGTGTATCTAAGGGCGAGGTTACGGTGTATCTAAGGGTGAGGTTACGGTGTATCTAAGGGCGAGGTTACGGTGTATCTAAGGGTGAGGTTACGGTGTATCTAAGGGCGAGGTTACGGTGTATCTAAGGGCGAGGTTACGGTGTATCTAAGGGTGAGGTTACGGTGTATCTAAGGGCGAGGTTACGGTGTATCTAAGGGCGAGGTTACGGTGTATCTAAGGGTGAGGTTACGGTGTATCTAAGGGCGAGGTTACGTTGTATCTAAGGGCGAGGTTACGGTGTATCTAAGGGCGAGGTTACGGTGTATCTAAGGGCGAGGTTACGGTGTATCTAAGGGTGAGGTTACGGTGTATCTAAGGGCGAGGTTACGGTGTATCTAAGGGCGAGGTTACGGTGTATCTAAGGGCGAGGTTACGGTGTATCTAAGGGCGAGGTTACGGTGTATCTAAGGGTGAGGTTACGGTGTATCTAAGGGCGAGGTTACGGTGTATCTAAGGGCGAGGTTACGGTGTATCTAAGGGCGAGGTTACGGTGTATCTAAGGGTGAGGTTACGGTGTATCTAAGGGCGAGGTTACGGTGTATCTAAGGGCGAGGTTACGGTGTATCTAAGGGCGAGGTTACGGTGTATCTAAGGGCGAGGTTACGGTGTATCTAAGGGTGAGGTTACGGTGTATCTAAGGGCGAGGTTACGGTGTATCTAAGGGCGAGGTTACGGTGTATCTAAGGGCGAGGTTACGGTGTATCTAAGGGCGAGGTTACGGTGTATCTAAGGGCGAGGTTACGGTGTATCTAAGGGCGAGGTTACGGTGTATCTAAGGGCGAGGTTACGGTGTATCTAAGGGCGAGGTTACGGTGTATCTAAGGGCGAGGTTACGGTGTATCTAAGGGCGAGGTTACGGTGTATCTAAGGGTGAGGTTACGGTGTATCTAAGGGCGAGGTTACGGTGTATCTAAGGGCGAGGTTACGGTGTATCTAAGGGCGAGGTTACGGTGTATCTAAGGGCGAGGTTACGGTGTATCTAAGGGCGAGGTTACGGTGTATCTAAGGGCGAGGTTACGGTGTATCTAAGGGCGAGGTTACGGTGTATCTAAGGGCGAGGTTACGGTGTATCTAAGGGCGAGGTTACGGTGTATCTAAGGGCGAGGTTACGGTGTATCTAAGGGCGAGGTTACGGTGTATCTAAGGGCGAGGTTACGGTGTATCTAAGGGCGAGGTTACGGTGTGTCTAAGGGCGAGGTTACGGTGTATCTAAGGGCGAGGTTACGGTGTATCTAAGGGCGAGGTTACGGTGTATCTAAGGGTGAGGTTACGGTGTATCTAAGGGCGAGGTTACAGTTTATCTAAGGGTGAGGTTACGGTGTATCTAAGGGCGAGGTTACGGTGTATCTAAGGGCGAGCTTACGGTGTATCTAAGGGCGAGGTTACAGTTTATCTAAGGGCGAGGTTACGGTGTATCTAAGGGCGAGGTTACGGTGTATCTAAGGGCGAGGTTACAGTGTATCTAAGGGCGAGGTTACGGTGTATCTAAGGGTGAGGTTACAGTTTATCTAAGGGTGAGGTTACGGTGTATCTAAGGGCGAGGTTACGGTGTATCTAAGGGCGAGGTTACGGTGTATCTAAGGGCGAGGTTACGGTGTATCTCAGGGCGAGGTTACAGTGTATCTAAGGGCGAGGTTACGGTGTATCTAAGGGCGAGGTTACGGTGTATCTAAGGGCGAGGTTACGGTGTATCTAAGGGCGAGGTTACGGTGTATCTAAGGGCGAGGTTACGGTGTATCTAAGGGCGAGGTTACGGTGTATCTAAGGGCGAGGTTACGGTGTATCTAAGGGCGAGGTTACGGTGTATCTAAGGGCGAGGTTACGGTGTATCTAAGGGCGAGGTTACGGTGTATCTAAGAGAGAGCTTGTGTCTCTGGTGATGGATGAGTCTGTGAGATTGGCTCCTTGTCCTGTTTTTTTTTCCCCGCAGACGGTGAATGCCCTGGGAATATTCAGCGGGCCGACCGGGATCAGTCGGGATTCCGGAGTCTGCCGTCCGCCTCCAGGGAGCGAGAGGGTTCCGCTGGGGGAGAGCCGGCAGGAGGGGGAGGCTGCAGCGTCTGGGGAGGGGCGGGGGCCGGGGGCCGGGGGCCAGGGGCCGGCCTCGGACCCCGGCCAGCCGGCCCTGACGGACCAGAGGCCCCGGTTCCGGGGTCTGCGCAGGCGGGTGACCATCGAGGAGTTGCTGGATGCCCAGATCATCGAGCCCTCCACGGCTCGGCAGCTGGAGGAGGGCGAGGCCACGGTGGAGGAGGTCAGTCGCACTATCCGCCCGCACCTACCTGGAGCTGCGTGGCCGGAGTCCAGCTGAGGGAGGGTGGGAGGAAGCTCTCCATCTACCAGGCGGTCGTGGAGCAGCTGCTGAGGCCGGGGACGGGCCTGCTCCTCCTCGAGGCCCAGGCTGCCACTGGTTCCATGGTGGACCCGGTCCTCGACCTGAAGCTGACCGTTGGCCAGGCGGTGAGGAGGGGTTTGGTGGGCCGCGAGCTGGGGGGACAAGCTGCTGTCGGCCGAGCGAGCGGTTACCGGCTACACCGACCCCGGCTCGGGCGCCCTCCTCTCCCTCTTCCAAGCCATGCAGAGAGGCCTCATCGTCCCCACTCACGCCACCCGGCTCCTCGAGGCCCAGGTCGCCACCGGAGGCATCGTCGGCCCCCAGCACAGCCACCGCCTGCCCGTGGAGACGGCCTATCGGCGCGGGCTGTTCGACCAGGAGCTGCACGCCACGCTCTCCGACCCCAGCGACGACACCAAGGGGTTCTTCGACCCGAACACCCAGCGGAACCTCACCTACCTCCAGCTGTGCCGCACATGTGTCCGTGACCCAGAGACTGGCCTCCTGCTCCTGCCCCTTGGGGTCACCCGGATACAGCCACCCGACACACTGCCCCATTAGGGGAGGTCAGAGTGGGGTTCAGGGGGTGTGGGAGTGGGGTTCAGGGACTGTGGGAGTGGGGTTCAGGGACTGTGGGAGTGGGGTTCAGGGAGTGGGGAGAGGGGTTCAGGGGGTGGGGAGAGGGGTTCAGGGACTGTGGGAGTGGGGTTCAGGGGGTGTGGGAGAGGGGTTCAGGGGGTGGGGAGTGGGGTTCAGGGGGTGGGGAGTGGGGTTCAGGGGGTGGGGAGAGGGGTTCAGGGGGTGGGGAGTGGGGTTCAGGGGGTGGGGAGAGGGGTTCAGGGGGTGGGGAGTGGGGTTCAGGGGGTGTGGGAGAGGGGTTCAGGGGGTGGGGAGTGGGGTTCAGGGGGTGGGGAGTGGGGTTCAGGGGGTGGGGAGTGGGGTGCAGGGGGTGGGGAGAGGGGTTCAGGGGGTGGGGAGTGGGGTTCAGGGGGTGGGGAGAGGGGTTCAGGGGGTGCGGGGAGAGGGGTTCAGGGGGTGGGGAGTGGGGTTCAGGGGGTGGGGAGTGGGGTTCAGGGGGTGGGGAGAGGGGTTCAGGGGGTGGGGAGTGGGGTTCAGGGGGTGTGGGAGAGGGGTTCAGGGGGTGGGGAGTGGGGTTCAGGGGGTGGGGAGTGGGGTTCAGGGGGTGCGGGGAGAGGGGTTCAGGGGGTGGGGAGTGGGGTTCAGGGGGTGGGGAGTGGGGTTCAGGGGGTGTGGGAGAGGGGTTCAGGGGGTGCGGGGAGAGGGGTTCAGGGGGTGGGGAGAGGGGTTCAGGGGGTGGGGAGTGGGGTTCAGGGGGTGCGGGGAGAGGGGTTCAGGGGGTGGGGAGAGGGGTTCAGGGGGTGTGGGAGAGTGGTTCAGGGGGTGGGGAGTGGGGTTCAGGGGGTGGGGAGTGGGGTTCAGGGGGTGGGGAGTGGGGTTCAGGGGGTGCGGGGAGAGGGGTTCAGGGGGTGGGGTGAGGGGTTCAGGGGGTGGGGAGTGGGGTTCAGGGGGTGTGAGAGAGGGGTTCAGGGAGTGGGGAGAGGGGTTCAGGGACTGTGGGAGTGGGGTTCAGGGAGTGGGGAGAGGGGTTCAGGGGGTGTGGGAGTGGGTTTTAATTTTGCACTTTAAAAATCCGCCTGTCTAATTTTCAATAAACAATGTTTTTTTTCTGAATTTTTGTGCTTGTCCAAATGAAGAGTCTCAGAAAATATTCGACCATCAAACTCTCCCAGGGCAGGTACAGGGTTAGATACAGAGTAAAGGTCACAAGAAATAGGAGCAGGAGTAGGCCATCAGTCCCTCCATCCACTCTGCATCAGTCCCTCCATCCACTCTGTATCAGTCCCTCCATCCACTCTGTATCAGTCCCTCCATCCACTCTGTATCAGTCCCTCCATCCACTCTGTATCAGTCCCTCCATCCGCTCTGTATCAGTCGCTCCATCCACTCTGTATCAGTCCCTCCATCCGCTCTGTATCAGTCCCTCCATCCACTCTGTATCAGTCCCTCCATCCACTCTGTATCAGTCCCTCCATCCACTCTGTATCAGTCCCTCCATCCACTCTATCTGGCCCTCCATCCACTCTGTATCAGTCCCTCTCGTGTAAATTAGTTACCGTTACTTTAAATTAAAGTTGAGGAATAGAACATGGGGTCACAGGGTCAAATTAGCAGATCGTAAATGGCGGGCTGATGTCAGCCAGCTGTTCACAGAGCCGCCCACATCTGGAACAGACTCCAGACCGAGGCCTCATATTTCTGGACGGTATCACCCCCTGCTGGTGGAGAGCGCATCGTGCGGGGTTATATTTATAAACAGTGTCACTTGGAATAAATAAGGAGAAACTGTGTCCAGTGGGAGAAGGGTCGGTAACCAGGGGACACGGATTTAAGGTGATCGGCAAAAGAGCCAGAGGGGGAGATGAGGAAACATTTTTTTACGCAGCGAGTTGTTCTGATCTGGAATTCACTGCCTGAAAGGGCGGTGGAAGCAGATTCAATAATAACTTTCAAAAGGGAATTGGAGAAATACTTAAAGGGGAAAAAATTACAGGGCTATGGGGAAAGAGCAGGGGAGTGGGACTGATTGGACAGCTCTTTCAAAGAGCCGGCACAGGAACAATGGGCCAAATGGCCTCCTCCTGTGCTGTACCCACTGTGATACTGTGATAACACCTGTTGGTGGAGATTGCACTGTGTGGGGTTATATCATAGGAGCTACAGCATTGGAGAATGCCATTCGGCCCATCATACCTATACCAACTCTTTGAAAGATTGAGGAGCTCGGGTCCAAATTAATCAGCAGACCCTCAAAGGTAATAATCTCTGGATTACCACCTGATCCACACGCAAATTGGCACAGGGAGAAACAGATCAGAGAGTTAAATGTTTGGATCAAAGAGTGGTGTGGGAGACAGGGGTTTCGATTCATGGGGCACTGACACCAGTACTGGGGAAAGAGGGAGCTGTTCCACTGGGACGGGCTTCACTTAAACCGGGCTGGGATCAGAGTTCTGGCGAATCAAATAACTGGGGCTGTAGATAGAGATTTAAACTAAAAAAGGGAGGGGGTCAAGTGGGGGGAAATTTAGAAATCTAATGAGAAAAGTTAAGACAACAGAGCAGTGTGGTGATTTGGGTAAAGATAAACAGAGAGTGGCAGGAAGGGACAAAGAGTTTAACGATAATAGAGCAACAACAAGTAAGGTCAAAGCAGGAAAAAATGGTAAAAAGTCAAAGTTAAAGGCTCTTTATCTGAATCCACGGAGCATTCGTAAATTAAAGGACAGAGAGAGAGAGAGAGATTCACAGAGAGAGAGAGGGGGATAGAGATACCTGGGTATGTCCCCTCCACAAAAAGCAGGACAAATCCAATCCGGCCAATTACCGCCCCATCAGTCTACTCTCAATCATCAGCAAAGTGATGGAAGGTGTCGTCGACAGTGCTATCAAGCGGCACTTACTCACCAATAACCTGCTCACCGATGCTCAGTTTGGGTTCCGCCAGCACCACTCGGCTCCAGACCTCATTACAGCCTTGGTCCAAACATGGACAAAAGAGCTGAATTCCAGAGGTGAGGTGAGAGTGACTGCCCTTGACATCAAGGCAGCATTTGACCGAGTGTGGCACCAAGGAGCCCCAGTAAAATTGAAGTCAATGGGAATCAGGGGGAAAACTCTCCAGTGGCTGGAGTCATACCGAGCACAAAGGAAGATGGTAGTGGTTGTTAGAGGCCAATCATCTCAGCCCCAGGACATTGCTGCAGGAGTTCCTCAGGGCAGTGTCCTAGGCCCAACCATCTTCAGCTGCTTCATCAATGACCTTCCCTCCATCATAAGGTCAGAAATGGGGATGTTCGCTGATGAATTCACAGTGTTCAGTTCCATTCGCAACCCCTCAGATAATGAAGCAGTCCGTGCCCGCATGCAGCAAGACCTGGACAACATCCAGGCTTGGACTGATAAGTGGCAAGTAACATTCACACCAGATAAGTGCCACGCAATGACCATTGAAAATAGGGGCAGGAGCAGGCCATTCGGCCCTTCGAGCCTGCCCCACCATTCAGTATGATCATGGCTGATCCTCTATCTCAATACCATATTCCCGCTCTCTCCCCATACCCCTTGATGCCTTTTGTGTCTAGAAATCTATCTAGCTCCTTCTTAAATATATTCAGTGACGTGGCCTTCACAGCCTTCTGTGGGAGAGAATTCCACAGGTTCACCACCCTCTGAGTGAAGACATTTCTCCTCATCTCAGTCCTAAATGTCCTACCCTGTATCCTGAGACTGTGACCCCTCGTTCTGGACCCCCCAGCCAGGGGAAACATCCTCCCTGCATCCGGTCTGTCTAGACCTGTCAGAATTTTATATGTTTCATAAGAACATGAGAACATAAGAAATAGGAGCAGGAGTCGGCCAATCGGCCCCTCGAGCCTGCTCCGCCATTCAATAAGATCATGGCTGATCTGATCCTAACCTCAAATTTAAATTCATGTCCAATTTCCTGCCCGCTCCCCGTAACCCCTAATTCCCTTTACTTCTAGGAAACTGTCTATTTCTGTTTTAAATTTATTTAATGATGTCGCTTCCACAGCTTCCTGGGGCAGCAAATTCCACAGACCTACTACCCTCTGAGTGAAGAAGTTTCTCCTCATCTCAGTTTTGAAAGAGCAGCCCCTTATTCTAAGATTATGCCCCCTCGTTCTAGTTTCACCCATCCTTGGGAACATCCTTACCGCATCCACCCGATCAAGCCCCTTCACAATCTTATATGTTTCAATAATACCATTATTCAAGAAGGGGAGTAGGGAAAAACCGGGGAACTACAGGCCAGTGAGCCTAACATCAGTGGTAGGAAAATTATTGGAAAAAATTCTGAAGGACAAAATTAGTCTCCACTTGGAGAAGCAAGGATTAATCAGGGATAGTCAACATGGCTTTGTCAAGGGAAGATCATGTCTGACTAATTTGATTGAATTTTTTGAGGGGGTGACTAGGCGTGTGGATGAGAGTAACGCAGTGGATGTGGTATACATGGATTTCAGTAAGGCCTTCGATAAAGTCCCCCACAGGAGACTGGTCAAGAAGGTACGAGCCCATGGAATCCAGGGTGCCTTGGCACTTTGGATACAAAACTGGCTTAGTGGCAGAAGGCAGAGGGTGATGGTCGAAGGTTGTTTTTGTGACTGGAAGCCTGTGGCCAGTGGGGTACCACAGGGATCGGTGCTGGGTCACTTGCTGTTTGTGGTCTACATTAACGACTTGGATATGAATGTAAAAGGTATGATCAGTAAGTTCGCTGATGATACAAAAATTGGTAGGGTGGTAAATAGCGAGGAGGATAGCCTCAGTCTGCAGGACGATATAGATGGGTTGGTCAGATGGGCGGAACAGTGGCAAATGGAATTTAACCCGGAAAAGTGCGAGGTGATGCACTTTGGAGGGACTAACAAGGCAAGGGAATACACAATGAATGGGAGGACCCTAGGCAAGACAGAGGGTCAGAGGGATCTTGGTGTGCAAGTTCACAGATCCCTGAAGGCGGCGGAACAGGTAGATAAGGTGGTAAAGAAGGCATATGGGATACTTGCCTTTATTAGCCGATGATGTGGAGATGCCGGTGATGGACTGGGGTTGACAATTGTAAACAATTTTACAACACCAAGTTATAGTCCAGCAATTTTATTTTAAATTCACAAGCTTTCGGAGGCTACCTCCTTCCTCAGGTGATCGACATCGTTCACCTGAGGAAGGAGGAAGCCTCCGAAAGCTTGTGAATTTAAAATAAAATTGCTGGACTATAACTTGGTGTTGTAAAATTGCTTACAATTTA
Organism: Heptranchias perlo; assembly: GCF_035084215.1. NCBI lineage: Eukaryota > Metazoa > Chordata > Chondrichthyes > Hexanchiformes > Hexanchidae > Heptranchias > Heptranchias perlo. Next base: position 172,246,675 of record NC_090326.1, on the reverse strand, counting down.
TTAGCCGAGGCATAGAATATAAGAGCAAGGAGGTTATGATGGAGCTGTATAAAACACTGGTTAGGCCACAGCTGGAGTACTGTGTGCAGTTCTGGTCGCCACACTACAGGAAGGATGTGATCACTTTGGAGAGGGTGCAGAGGAGATTCACCAGGATGTTACCAGGGCTGGAGCGCTTCAGCTATGAAGAGAGACTGGGAAGATTGGGTTTGTTTTCCTTGGAGCAGAGGAGGCTGAGGGGGGACATGATTGAGGTGTACAAAATTATGAGGGGCACAGATAGGATGGATACTAAGGAGCTTTTTCCCTTCGTTGAGGGTACTATAACAAGGGGACATAGATTCAAGGTAAAAGGCGGGAGGTTTAGAGGGGATTTGAGAAAGAACTTTTTCACCCAGAGGGTGGTTGGAGTCTGGAACTCACTGCCTGAAAGGGTTGTGGAGGCAGGAACCCTCAGAACATTCAAGAAGCATTTGGATGAGCACTTGAAATGCCATAGCATACAAGGCTACGGACCAAATGCTGGAATATGGGATTAGAGTAGACAGGGCTGATGGCCGGCGCGGACACGATGGGCCGAAGGGCCTCTATCCGTGCTGTATAACTCTATGACTCTATGACTCTATGACTCTAAGATCGCCTCTCATTCTTCTGAACTCCAATGAGTAGAGTCCCAATCTACTCAACCTCTCCTCATATGTCCGCCCCCTCATCCCCGGGATTAACCGAGTGAACCTTCTTTGTACTGCCTCGAGAGCAAGTATCATAGAATCATAGAATCATAGAAGTTACAACATGGAAACAGGCCCTTCGGCCCAACATGTCCATGTCGCCCAGTTTATACCACTAAGCTAGTCCCAATTGCCTGCACTTGGCCCATATCCCTCGATACCCATCTTCCCCATGTAACTGTCCAAATGCTTTTTAAAAGACAAAATTGTACCCGCCTCTACTACTGCCTCTGGCAGCTCGTTCCAGACACTCACCACCCTTTGAGTGAAAAAATTGCCCCTCTGGATCCTTTTGTATCTCTCCCCTCTCACCTTAAATCTGTGCCCCCTCGTTATAGACTCCCCTACCTTTGGGAAAAGATTTTGACTATCGACCTTATCTATGCCCCTCATTATTTTATAGACTTCTATAAGATCACCCCTTAACCTCCTACTCTCCAGGGAATAAAGTCCCAGTCTGTCTAACCTCTCCCTGTAAGTCAAACCATCAAGTCCCGGTAGCATCCTAGTAAATCTTTTCTGCACTCTTTCTAGTTTAATAATATCCTTTCTATAATAGGGTGACCAGAACTGTACACAGTACTCCAAGTGTGGCCTCACCAATGCCCTGTACAACTTCAACAAGACATCCCAACTCCTGCATTCAATGTTCTGACCAATGAAACCAAGCATGCTGAATGCCTTCTTCACCACCCTATCCACCTGTGACTCCACTTTCAAGGAGCTATGAATCTGTACTCCCAGATCTCTTTGTTCTATAACTCTCCCCAACGCCCTACCATTAACGGAGTAGGTCCTGGCCCGATTCGATCTACCAAAATGCATCACCTCACATTTATCTAAATTAAACTCCATCTGCCATTCATCGGCCCACTGGCCCAATTTATCAAGATCCCGTTGCAATCCTAGATAACCTTCTTCACTGTCCACAATGCCACCAATCTTGGTGTCATCTGCAAACTTACTAACCATGCCTCCTAAATTCTCATCCAAATCATTAATATAAATAACAAATAACAGCGGACCCAGCACCGATCCCTGAGGCACACCGCTGGACACAGGCATCCAGTTTGAAAAACAACCCTCTACAACCACCCTCTGTCTTCTGTCGTCAAGCCAATTTTGTATCCAATTGGCTACCTCACCTTGGATCCCATGAGATTTAACCTTATGTAACAACCTACCATGCGGTACCTTGTCAAATGCTTTGCTGAAGTCCATGTAGACCACGTCTACTGCACAGCCCTCATCTATCTTCTTGGTTACCCCTTCAAAAAACTCAATCAAATTCGTGAGACATGATTTTCCTCTCACAAAACCATGCTGACTGTTCCTAATTAGTCCCTGCCTCTCCAAATGCCTGTAGATCCTGTCCCTCAGAATACCCTCTAACAACTTACCCACTACAGATGTCAGGCTCACTGGTCTGTAGTTCCCAGGCTTTTCCCTGCCGCCCTTCTTAAACAAAGGCACAACATTTGCTACCCTCCAATCTTCAGGCACCTCACCTGTAGCGGTGGATGATTCAAATATCTCTGCTAGGGGACCCGCAATTTCCTCCCTAACCTCCCATAACGTCCTGGGATACATTTCATCAGGTCCCGGAGATTTATCTACCTTGATGCGCGTTAAGACTTCCAGCACCTCCCTCTCTGTAATATGTACACTCCTCAAGACATCACTATTTATTTCCCCAAGTTCCCTAACATCCATGCCTTTCTCAACCGTAAATACCGATGTGAAATATTCATTCAGGATCTCACCCATCTCTTGTGGTTCCGCACTTAGATGACCTTGTTGATCCTTAAGAGGCCCTACTCTCTCCCTAGTTACCCTTTTGCCCTTTATGTATTTGTAGAAGCTCTTTGGATTCACCTTTGCCTGATCTGCCAAAGCAATCTCATATCCCCTTTTTGCCCTCCTGATTTCTCTCTTAACTCTACTCCGGCAATCTCTATACTCTTCAAGGGATCCACTTGATCCCAGCTGCCTATGCATGTCATATGCCTCCTTCTTATTTTTGACTAGTGCCTCAATCTCCCGAGTCATCCAAGGTTCCCTACTTCTACCAGCCTTGCCCTTCACTTTATAAGGAATGTGCTTACCCTGAACCCTGGTTAACACACTTTTGAAAGCCTCCCACTTACCAGACGTCCCTTTGCCTGCCAACAGACTCTCCCAATCAACTTCTGAAAGTTCCTGTCTAATACCATCAAAATTGGCCTTTCCCCAATTTAGAATTTTAACTTTTGGGCCAGACCTATCCTTCTCCATAGCTATCTTAAAACTAATGGAATTATGATCACTGGTCCCAAAGTGATCCCTCACTAACACTTCTGTCACCTGCCCTTCCTTATTTCCCAAGAGGAGGCCAAGTTTTGCCCCCTCTCTAGTCGGGCCATCCACATACTGAATGAGAAATTCCTCCTGAATACACTCAACAAATTTCTCTCCATCCAAGCCCCTAATGCTATGGCTGTCCCAGTCAATGTTGGGAAAGTTAAAGTCCCCTACTATTACCACCCTATTTTTCTTGCAGTATGTCTTTTCTTAAGTATGGACACCAAAACTGTATGCAGTATTCCAGGTGCGGTCTCACCAATACCTTATATAACTGCAGCAATACCTCCCTGTTTTTATATTTTATCCCCCAAGCAATAAAAGCCAACATTCCGTTGGCCTTCTTGATCACCTGCTGCACCTGCAAACTAACTTTTTGATTTTCTTGCACGAGGACCCCCAGATCCCTTTGTACTGCAGTACTTTCCAGTTTCTCGCCATGTAGATGATAACTTGCTCTCTGATTTTTCCTGCCAAAGTGCATAACCTCACATTTTCCAATATTGTATTGCATCTGCCAAATCTCTGCCCACTCACCCAGCCTGTCTATATCCCCTTGTAGGTTTTTTATGTCCTCCTCCCATCTTTGTATCATCTGCAAACTTTGATATGTTACACTCGGTCCCCTCCTCCAAATCGTTAATATAGATTGTAAAGAGTTGGGGACCCAGCACCGACCCCTGCGGAACACCACTGGCTACTGGTTGCCAGTCCGAGAATGAACCATTTATCCCAACTCTCTGCTTCCTGTTAGATAACCAATCCTCCACCCATGCCAGAATATTACCCCCAATCCAGTGATTCTTTATCTTGAACAATAATCTTTTATGTGGCACCTTGTCGAATGCCTTCTGGAAGTCCAAATACACTACGTCCACTGATTCCCCTTTATCCACCCTGTACGTTATGTCCTCAAAGAACTCAAGCAAATTTGTCAGACATGACTTCCCCTTCATAAAGCCATGCTGACTTTGTCCTATTAAATTATGTTTATCCAAATGTTCCGCTACTGTCTCCTTAATAATAGACTCCAAAATTTGACCCACCACAGATGTTAGGCTAACTGGTCTGTAATTTCCAGCCTTCTGCCTACTACCCTTTTTAAATAAGGGTGTTACATTAGCAGTTTTCCAATCTGCCGGGACCTTTGCCGAGTCCAGAGAATTTTGGAAAATTATTACCAAAGCATCCACAATCCCTACTGCCACTTCCCTCAAGACCCTAGGATGTAAGCCATCAGGTCCAGGGGATTTATCCGCCTTGAGTCCCATTAATTTACTGAGTACCAATTCCTTAGTGATTTTCTTGCATCGTATTTAGCTCCTCCCCCACCAGAGCCCCCTGTTTGTCCAGTGTTGGGATATTCTTAGTGTCCTCTACCGTAAAGACTGAAACAAAATATTTGTTCAGCATTTTTGCCATCTCCATGTTTCCCACCATTAATTTCCCGGTCTCATCCTCTAAGGGACCTACGTTTGCCTTAGCCACCCTTTTTCTTTTTATATAACTGTAGAAACTCTTGCTCTCTGTTTTTATATGTTTTGCTAATTTATTTTCATAATCTATCTTCCCTTTCTTAATCAATCCTTTAGTTACTTTTTGCTGTCTTTTGAAGACTTCCCAATCTTCTATCCTCCCACTAAGTTTGGCTACCTTATATGTCCTTGTTTTTAGTCGGATACTATCCTTAATTTCTTTACTTAGCCACGGATGGCTGTCATTTCTTTTACACCCTTTTTTCCTCAGTGGAATTTTTTTTTTTTGAAAGTTGTAAAATAACTCCTTAAATGAACACCACTGCTCATATACCGTCTTACCCTTTAATCTATTTTCCCAGTCCACTTTAATCAATTCCGCTCTCATACCATCATAGTCTCCTTTATTCAAGCTCAGTACGCTTGTTTGAGAACCAACCTTCTCACCCTCTAATTGGATATGGAATGTAACCATGTTATGGTCACTCATTCCCAGGGGATCCTTAACTAGGACATTATTAATTAATCCTGGCTCATTACACAGGACCAGGTCCAAAGTTGCTTGCCCCCTTGTAGGATCAGTTACATACTGCTCAAGAAATCCATCCCTAATACACTCAATAAACTCTTCCTCAAGGCTGCCCTGCCCAATTTGATTTGTCAAGTTAATATGATAGTTAAAATCCTCCATAATTATAGCTGTTCCCTTATTACATGCCCCGACTATTTCCTGATTAATACTTCTTCCAGCAGAGTTGCAACTATTAGGAGGCCTATATACTACGCCCACGAGTGTTTTTTTCCTCTTATTATTCCTTATCTCTACCCAAACTGTTTCATTATCCTGATCCTTTGTCCCAATATCATTTCTCTGTATTACAATGATTCCTCCCTTTATTAACATAGCCACCCCACCTCCCCTTCCTTCCTGCCTGTCCTTCCTGATTGTTAAATACCCTGGCATATTTAATTCCCAGTCGTTGTCACCCTGCAGCCATGTTTCTGTAATGGCCACAAGATCATACCCATACGTCGTTATTTGTGCCGTTAACTCGTCCATTTTGTTACGAATGCCACGTGCATTCAGATAAAGAACTTTCAAATATGTTTTGTGACGCTTTGTTCCTGCTTTTTCCTTTTTTAACACTTTACCTTTTACTCCATACCTTCTGTCCCTTCCTGACACGCTTTCCTCTGTCTCCCTGCTCAGGTTCCCAACCCCCTGCCACAGCTTTGATGCTGGGTTAATCGCCTTACGCCTTCTAGTTTTTATTTTATCTGTCGTGCCTAAAGTACACTTTCTTTCCGCTGCTCTACGCTTTTCCCTTTCACTTGTTCTTGAACAACTGTTTGTACTATTTGTATTGTAGATTTCCCCTGGGTCTTCCCCTCTCTTGATGCTCTCAACTTTATTCCCTTCTGACTCCCCGCTCAGGTTCCCATCCCCCTGCCACTCTAGTTTAAACCTTCCCCAACAGCACTAGCAAACACCCCCGCGAGGACACTGGTCCCGGTCCTGCTCGGGTGTAACCTGTCCCGCTTGTACAGGTCCCACCCTCCCCAGAACTGGTCCCAATGTCCCAGGAATCTCAATCCCTCCCTCCTACACCATCCCTGCAGCCACGCATTCATCCTGTCTATTCTCCTGTTCCTATACTCACTAGCACGTGGCACCGGTAGTAATCCTGAGATCACTACCTTTGAAGTCCTGCTTTTTAATTTATCTCCTAACTCCTTAAATTCACCTTGCAGGACCTCATCCCTTTTTTTACTTATGTCGTTGGTACCAATATGGACCACGACTACTGGCTCTTCATCCTCCCCCTCCAGAATGCCCTGCAGCCGCTCCGTGACATCCTTGACCCTAGTACCAGGGAGGCAACATACCATCCTGGAGTCACGTTTGCGGCCGCAGAAACGCCTATCAGTTCCCCTCTCATTCTTCTAAACTCGAGTGAATACAGGCCGAGTCGACCCAATCTCTCCTCATACGTCAGTCCTGCCATCCCAGGAATCAGTCTGGTGAACCTTTGCTGCACTCCCTCTATGGCAAGTATATCCTTTCTTAGGTAAGGAGACCAAAACTGCACACAATACTCCAGGTGTGGTCTCACCAAGGCCCTGTATAACTGCAGTAAGACATCCTTGCTCCTGTACTCAAATCCTCTTGCAATGAAGGCCAACATACCATTTACCTTCCTAACTGCTTGCTGCACCTGCATGTTTGCTTTCAGTGACTGGTGTACAAGGACACCCAGGTCCCTTTGAACATCAACATTTCCCAATCTATCACCATTTAAATAATACTCTGTCTTTCTGTTTTTCCTTCTGAAGTGGATAACTTCACATTTATCCACATTATACTGCATCTGCCATGTATTTGCCCACTCACTCAACTTGTCTAAATCTCTCTCCAACAAGAGAGCGTCTAACCACCTCCCCTTGACATTCAACGGCATTACCATCACCAAGAGGAGAGTCTGAGAGGTGAGAGCAGAGTAAAAGGAGAGTCCGAGAGCGGGAGGAGAGTCCAAGAGGTGAACGCAGTGTAAATCTAAAGCAAATCATGGCAGCACAGCTCGCACCCATGATATGCTCCTCCTGCACTATGTGGGAAGTCATGGACACTACCAGTGTCCCTGGCGACCATGTGTGCAGGAAGTGTGTCCAGCTGCAGCTACTGGCTAACCGTCTTTCGGAGCTGGAGCTGCGGGTGGATTCACTGTGGAGCATCCGAGATGCTGAGACTATCGTGGATAGCACGTTCAGTGAGGTGGTCACACCGCAGATAAAGATTACGCAGGCAGAAAGGAAATGGGTGACCGCCAGGCAGAGTAAAAGGACCAGGCAGGTAGAGCAGGAGTCCCCTGGGGCCATCTCCCTCTCAAACAGATATACCGCTTTGGATACTGTTGGGGGAGATGGCTTATCAGGGGAAAGCAGCAAGAGCCAGGTTCGGGGCACCACGGGTGGCTCTGCTGCACAGGAGGGGAGGAAGAAGAGTGGCAGGGCTATAGTGATAGGGGATTCAATTGTAAGGGGAACTGATAGGCGTTTCTGCGGCCGCAAACGTGACTCCAGGATGGTATGTTGCCTCCCTGGTGCTAGGGTCAAGGATGTCACGGAGCGGCTGCAGGGCATTCTGGAGGGGGAGGGTGAACAGCCAGTAGTCGTGGTCCATATTGGTACAAACGACATAGGTAAAAAAAGGGATGAGGTCCTGCAAGGTGAATTTAAGGAGTTAGGAGATAAATTAAAAAGCAGGAGCTCAAAGGTAGTGATCTCAGGATTACTACCAGTGCCACGTGCTGGTGAGTATAGGAACAGGAGAATAGACAGGATGAATGCGTGGCTGCAGGGATGGTGTAGGAGGGAGGGATTTAGATTCCTGGGACATTGGGACCGGTTCTGGGGAAGGTGGGACCTGTACAAGCGTGACGGGTTACACCCGAGCAGGACCGGGACCAATGTCCTCGCGGGGGTGTTTGCGAGTGCTGTTGGGGAAGGTTTAAACTAGAGTGGCAGGGGGATGGGAACCTGAGCAGGGAGACAGAGGAGGGGGAAACAAGGATCGAAACAAAAGACAGAAAGGGAAGATGCAATAGTGGAAGGCAGAGAAAACAAGGGCAAAAAACAAATAGGGCCATAGTGCAAAATAAAACTGAGATGACTAGCAATCTTAAAAAGACAAGTCTAAAGGCATTGTGTCTTAATGCGTGGAGCATTCGCAATAAGGTCGATGAATTAACAGCGCAGAGAGATATTAACGGTTATGATATAGTTGCGATTACGGAGACATGACTGCAGGGTGACCAAGGATGGGAACTGAACACCCAGGGGTATTCAATATTTAGGAAGGACAGGCAAAAAGGGAAAGGAGGTGGGGTAGCGTTGTTAGTAAAGGAGGAAATCAATGCAATAGTGAGGAAGGATATTGGCTCGGAAAATCACAATGTGGAATCTGTATGGGTGGAGCTAAGAAACACCAAGGGGCAGAAAACGTTGGTGGGGGTTGTCGATAGGCCCCCAAACAGTAGTGGAGATGTAGGGGAGGGCATTAAACAGGAAATTAGAGACACATGCAAGAAGGGTACAACTATAATCACGGGTGACTTTAATCTACATATAGATTGGTCAAACCAAATTAGCAATAATACTGTGGGGGAGGAATTCCTGGAGTGTGTACGTGATGGTTTTCCAGACCAATACGTTGAGGAACCAACTAGAGAACAGGCGATCCTAGACTGGGTATTGTGCAATGAGAAAGGATTAATTAACAATCTTGTTCAGAATTCAGCAAAGGAGGACAAAGAGATTGATTAAGAGGGGAAAAATAGAGTATGAGAGTAAACTAGCAGGGAACATAAAAACTGACTGTAAAATCTTCTATAAATATGTCAAGAGAAAAAGATTAATGAAGACAAATGTACCGTTACAGTCAGAAATGGGGGAAATTATAATGGGGAACAAAGAAATGGCAGAACAATTAAACACATACTTTGGTTCTGTCTTCACAAAGGAGGACACAAATAACCTCCCAGAAATGTTAGGGAACCAAGGGTCGAGTGAGAGGGAGGAACTGAAGGAAACCAGTATTAGTAAAAATAATAGTACTTGGGAAATTAATGGGGCGAAAGGCTGACAAATCCCCAGGATAGAACAGGGTACTTTCTAAATGGTAAAAAGTTAAAAACAGTGGATGTCCAAAGGGACTTAGGGGTTCAGGTACATAGATCATTGAAGATTCATGAACAGGTGCAGAAAATAATCAAGAAGGCTAATGGAATGCTGGCCTTTATATCTAGAGGACTGGAGTACAAGGGGGCAGAAGTTATGCGGCAGCTATACAAAACCCTGGTTAGACCGCACCTGGAGTACTGTGAGCAGTTCTGGGCACCGCACCTTCGGAAGGACATATTGGCCTTGGAGGGAGTGCAGCGTAGGTTTACTAGAATGATACCCGGACTTCAAGGGTTAAGTTACGAGGAGAGATTACACAAATTGGGGGTGTATTCTCTGGAGTTTCGAAGGTTAAGGGGTGATCTGATCGAAGTTTATAAGATATTTAGGGGAACGGATAGGGTGGATAGAGAGAAACTATTTCCGCTGGTTGGGGATTCTAGGAGTAGGGGGCACAGTCTAAAAATTAGAGCCAGACCTTTCAGGAGTGAGATTAGAAAACATTTCTACACACAAAGGGTGGTAGAAGTTTGGAACTCTCTTCCACAAACGGCAATTGATACTAGCTCAATTGCTAAATTTAAATGTGAGATAGATAGCCTTTTGGCAACCAAAGGTATTAAGGGATATGGGCCAAAGGCAGGTATATGGAGTTAGATCACAGATCAGCCATGATCTTATCAAATGGCGGAGCAGGCACGAGGGGCTGAATGGCCTCCTCCTGTTCCTATGTTCTTATGCCTGATAATCTACATCCCAGAGTACTAAAGGAAGTGGCCCTAGTGGAAACAGTGGATGCATTGGTGATCATCTTCCAAAATTCTATAGACTCTGGAACAGTTCCAACAGATTGGAGGGTGGCAAATGTAACCCCACTATTTAAAAAAGGAGGGAGAGAAAAAACAGGGAATTACAGACCAGTTAGCCTAACATCAGTAGTGGGGAAAATGCTCGAGTCTATTATAAAAGATGTGATAACAGAACACTTGGAGGGCATTAATGGGATTGGACAAAGTCAGCATGGGTTTATGAAAGGGAAATCATGCTTAACAAATCTACTGGAGTTTTTTGAGGATGTAACTCGTAGAATAGATAGGGGAGAACCAGTGGATGTGGTTTATTTGGATTTTCAGAAGGCTTTTGATAAAGTCCCACACAAGAGGTTAGTGTGCAAAATTAAAGCACATGGGATTGGGGGGAATATACTGGTGAGAATCCCTACGTGGTCAGTTTTTAGTAAAATATTAAAATGCCTACGTGGCAAAGAAGCAGAATGCAAAATGGTTAGAAAGGGTTAATTAGTTAGTAACTGAGATTGATACAGGTGGCCTGGCCCTCCTGCTGGGCCATATGTTTGCTTAGTCAGCAGGCCTGCATTGTCTTATCAATGATAGGTCTTTGATGTGAGTCAAGGACTGGTCTGAATGTCTCCATGTTTATGGCAGATCAATATAGGTAACGAGCTTAGCCAAAGTTGAAAGACATTCCAGGTTGGGAGATAAGGAACAGAAGGAAGAGGGAAGAACATTCCAGGTTGGAAGGTGAGGAAGTATCCCCTTTGATGTCGAATAGCAACATGGTCAGCACATGGACGATCTATGATTGGCCGGAAATAATGTAACCCCGCATGGCAACCTGTGCCCGGCTTATGATTGGTGTTGACTCTTGTGTTAATGATGTTCCAACCCCAATCGATCTGTATAAAGGTATGAGTTTTTGTCTTTGTCTTTGTCTCCTTATTCTGTTAGAATCGTTCGGATTCTCTCAGGAATCTGAATTGAAGCTACAGACTAAGACCTGCTATTAAAGTTGTGTTGAACTTTACGGTGTACTCGAATCAGTTCTTGCTGAACCAGACTGAGGGGAAAGAATCCGGTTCGTCACTGGCATGGATTGAGAATTGGTTGACAGACAGGAAACAGAGAGTAGGAATAAACGGGTCTTTTTCGGGGTGACAGGCAGTGACTAGTGGGGTACCGCAGGGATCAGTGCTTGGGCCCCAGCTATTCACAATATATATCAATGATTTGGATGAGGGAACTAAATGTAACATTTCCAAGTTTGCAGACGACACAAAGCTGGGGTGGAATGTGAGCTGTGAGAAGGATGCAAAGAGGCTCCAATGTGATTTAGACAAGTTGGGTGAGTGGGCAAGAACATGGCAGATGCAGTATAATGTGGATAAATGTGAGGTTATCCACTTTGGTTGTGAAAACAGAAAGACAGATTATTATCTGAATGGTGATAGATTGGGAAAAGGGGAGGTATAACGAGACCTGGGTGTCCTTGTACACCAGTCGCTGAAAGCGAGCATTCAGGTGCAGCAAGCAGTTAGGAAGGCGAATGGTATGTTGGCCTTCATTGCAAGAGGATTTGAGTACAGGAGCAGGGATGTCTTACTGCAGTTATACAGGGCCTTGGTGAGACCCCATCTGGAGTATTGTGAGCAGTTTTGGTCTCCTTATCTGAGGAAGGATGTCCTTGCCATAGAGGGAGTGCAACGAAGGTTTACCAGACTGATTCCTGGGATGGCAGGACTGACGTATGAGGAGAGATTGGGTCGACTAGGCCTATATTCACTGGAGTTTAGAAGAATGAGAGGTGATCTCATCGAAACATATAAAATTCTAACAAGACGAGACAGACTAGATGCAGGAAGGATGTTCCCGATGGCTGGGGAGTCCAGATCCAGGGGTCACAGTCTCAGGATACGGGGTATGCCATTTATAACTGAGATGAGGAGAAATTTCTTCACTCAGAGGGTGGTGAACCTGTGGAATTCTCTACCACAGAAGGCAGTGGAGGCCAAGTCATTAGATGTATTCAAGAAGGAGATAGATATATTTCTTAATGCTAAAGGGACCAAGGAATATGGGGAAAAAGCGGGAACAGGGTACTGAGTTAGACGATCAGCCATGATCATTTTGAACGGCGGAGCAGGCCCGAAGGGCCGAATGGCCTACTCTTGCCCCTATTTTCTATGTTTCTAAGTTTCTATTAATGTCAAGGGGAGGTGGTTGGACTCTCTCTTGTTGGAGATGGTCATTGCCTGGCACTTGTCTGGCGCGAATGTTATTTGCCACTTATCAGCCCAAGCCTGGATGTTGTCCAGGTCTTGCTGCATGCGGGCTCGGACTGTTTCATTATCTGAGGGGTTGCGAATGGAACTGAACACTGTGCAATCATCAGCGAACATCCCCATTTCTGACCTTATGATGGAGGGAAGGTCATTGATGAAGCAGCTGAAGATGGTTGGGCCGAGGACACTGCCCTGAGGTACTCCTGCAGCAATGTCCTGGGCTTAGATGATTGGCCTCCAACAACCACTACCATCTTCCTTTGTGCTCGGTATGACTCCAGCCACTGGAGAGTTTTCCCCCTGATTCCCATTGACTTCAATTTTACGAGGGCTCCTTGGTGCCACACTCGGTCAAATGCTGCCTTGATGTCAAGGACAGTCACTCTCACCTCACCTCTGGAATTCAGCTCTTTTGTCCATGTTTGGACCAAGGCTGTAATGAGGTCTGGAGCCTAGTGGTCCTGGCGGAACCCAAACTGAGCATCGGTGAGCAGGTTATTGGTGAGTAAGTGCCGCTTGATAGCACTGTCGACGACACCTTCCATCACTTTGCTGATGATTGAGAGTAGACTGATGGGGTGGTAATTGGCCGGATTGGATTTGTCCTGCTGTTTGTGGACAGGACATAGCTGGGCAATTTTCCACATTGTCGGGTAGATGCCAGTGTTGCAGCTGTACTGGAACAGCTTGGCTGGAGGTGCAGCTAGTTCTGGAGCACAAGTCTTCAGCACTACAGCTGGGATGTTGTCGGGGCCCATAGCCTTTGCTGTATCCAGTGCACTCAGCCGTTCCTTGATATCATGAATTGGCTGAAGACTGGTTTCTGTGATGGTGGGGATATCGGGAGGAGGCCGAGATGAATCATCCACTCGGCACTTCTGGCTGAAGACGGCTGCAAAGGCTTCAGCCTTGTCTTTTGCACTCACGTGCTGGACTCCGCCATCATTGAGGATGGGGATGTTTACAGAGCCTCCTCCTCCCGTTAGTTGTTTAATTGTCCACCACCATTCACGACTGGATGTGACAGGACTGCAGAGCTTTGATCTGATCCGTTGGTTGTGGAATCGCTTAGCTCTGTCTATAGCATGTTGCTTCCACTGTTTAGCATGCATGTAGTCCTGAGTTGTCGCTTCACCAGGTTGGCACCTCATTTTTAGGTACACCTGTTGCTGCTCCTGGCATGCTCTTCTACACTGCTCATTGAACCAGGGTTGATCCCCTGGCTTGTTGGTAATGGTAGAGTGAGGAATATGCCGGGCCACGAGGTTACAGATTGTGCTGGAATACAATTCTGCTGCTGCTGATGGCCCACAGCGCCTCATGGATGCCCAGTTTTGAGCTGCTAGATCTGTTCTGAATCTATCCCATTTAGCACGGTGGTAGTGCCACACAACACGTTGGATGGTGTCCTCAGTGCGAAGACGGGACTTCATCTCCACAAGGACTGTGCGGTGGTCACTCCTACCAATACTGTCATGGACAGATGCATTTGCGACAGGGAGATTGGTGAGGACGAGGTCAAGTAAGTTTTTCCCTCGTGTTGGTTCGCTCACCACCTGCCGCAGGCCCAGTCTGGCAGCAATGCCCTTCAGGACTCGGCCAACTCGGTCAGTAGTGGTGCTACCGAGCCACTCTTGGTGATGGACATTGAAGTCCCCCACCCAGAGTACATTCTGTGCCCTTGCTACCCTCAGTGCTTCCTCCAAGTGGTGTTCAACATGGAGGAGGACTGATTCATCAGCTGAGGGAGGACGGTAGGTGGTAATCAGCAGGAGGTTTCCTTGCCCATGTTTGATTGGCTGTGCTCAGGTTAGTGGATTCACATTTGCCACGTCCAGCCTGAGTCACTGAAGTTCAATCTGATTCCAAACAGACTGATGTCTCCCCCCTGACCAGTGCTGACTGACACCATCGCAGAGCCCCATTGCTATCGACAGTCCATTTCAATCTCACTCATGCAAACATAGAAAATAGGAGCAGGAGTAGGCCATTCGGCCCTTCAAGCCTGCTCCACCATTCAATATGATCATGGCTGATCCTCTATCTCAATACCATATTCCCGCTCTCTCCCCATACCCCTTGATGCCTTTTGTGTCTAGAAATCTATCTAGCTCCTTCTTAAATATATTCAGTGACTTGCCCTCCACAGCCTCCTGTGGGAGAGAATTCCACAGGTTCACCACCCTCTGAGTGAAGAAATTTCTCCTCATCTCAGTCCTAAATGTCCTACCCCGTATCCTGAGACTGTGACCCCTCGTTCTGGACCCCCCAGCCAGGGGAAACATCCTCCCTACATCCAGTCTGTCTAGACCTGTCAGAATTTTATATGTTTCAATGAGATCCCCTCTCATTCTTCTAAACTCGAGTGAATACAGGCCGAGTCGACCCAATCTCTCCTCATACGACAGTCCTGCCATCCCAGGGATCAGTCTGGTGAACCTTCGTTGCACTCCCTCCATGGCAAGTATATCCTTTCTTAGGTAAGGAGACCAAAACTGCACACAATACTCCAGGTGTGGTCTCACCAAGGCCCTGTATAACTGCAGTAAGACATCCTTGCTCCTGTACTCAAATCCTCTTGCAATGAAGGCCAACATACCATTTACCTTCCTAACTGCTTGCTGCACCTGCATGTTTGCTTTCAGTGACTGGTGTACAAGGACACCCAGGTCCCTTTGTACATCAACATTTCCCAATCTATCACCATTTAAATAATACTCTGCCTTTCTGTTTTTCCTTCCGAAGTGGATAACTTCACATTTATCCACATTATTCTGCATCTGCCATGTATTTGCCCACTCACCCAACTTGTCTATATCCCCTTGGAGCCTCTTTGCATCCTCCTCACAACTCACAATCCCACCTAGTTTTGTGTCGTCAGCAAACTTGGAAATATTACATTTAGTTCCCTCATCCAAATCATTGATATATATTGTGAATAGCTGGGGCCCAAGCACTGATCCCTGCGGTACCCCACTAGTCACTGCCTGCCACCCCGAAAAAGACCCATTTATTCCTACTCTCTGTTTCCTGTCTGTCAACCAATTCTCAATCCATGCCAGTATATTACCACCAATCACATGTGCTTTAATTTTGCACACTAACCTCTTATGTGGGATTTTATCAAAGGCCTGAGTGCAGCGGAACACTGAGTGGTGAGCTGAGAGTTTGGTGAGTGTGGGAGTTCGGTGAAGTGGGGGAAGGAGGTGCTGCTTTGCTTTGCTTTTCCTAACTTTTTCCCCAGAGCGGCAGTGAACCTGAGCGTAGAAGACTGAGATTGGGGAATAAAAGCAGCAGCAGACCTGCAACAAGAGACAACTACTGTGCGACGTCACAGGTGAGGCAGGAGAGTCCGAGAGGTGAGCACAGGACCAAAAGGAGAGACCTAGAGCGGGAGGAGAGTCTGAGAGTCTAAGGCAAGTCATGGCAGCAGAGCTCGCACCCGTGACCATGTGTGCAGGAAGTGTGTCCAGCTGCAGCTACTGGCTAACCGTATTTCGGAGCTGGAGCTGCGGGTGGATTCACTGTGGAGCATCCGCGATGCTGAGATTATCATGGATAGCACGTTCAGTGAGGTGGTCACACCGCAGGTAAAGAATACGCAGGCAGAAAGGAAATGGGTGACCGCCAGGCAGAGTAAAAGGACCAGGCAGGTAGAGCAGGAGTCCCCTGGGGCCATCTCCCTCTCAAACAGATATACCGCTTTGGATACTGTTGGGGGAGATGGCTTATCAGGGGAAAGCAGCAAGAGCCAGGTTCGGGGCACCACGGGTGGCTCTGCTGCACAGGAGGGGAGGAAGAAGAGTGGCAGGGCTATAGTGATAGGGGATTCAATTGTAAGGGGAACTGATAGGCGTTTCTGCGGCCGCAAACGTGACTCCAGGATGGTATGTTGCCTCCCTGGTGCTAGGGTCAAGGATGTCACGGAGCGGCTGCAGGGCATTCTGGAGGGGGAGGGTGAACAGCCAGTAGTCGTGGTCCATATTGGTACCAACGACATAGGCAAAAAAAGGGATGAGGTCCTGCAAGGTGAATTTAAGGAGTTAGGAGATAAATTAAAAAGCAGGACCTCAAAGGTAGTGATCTCAGGATTACCACCAGTGCCACGTGCTAGTGAGTATAGGAACAGGAGAATAGACAGGATGACTGCATGGCTGCAGGGATGGTGTAGGAGGGAGGGATTTAGATTCCTGGGACATTGGGACCGGTTCTGGGGAAGGTGGGACCTGTACAAGCGGGACGGGTTACACCCGAGCAGGACCGGGACCGATGTCCTCGCGGGGGTGTTTGTTAGTGCTGTTGGGGAAGGTTTAAACTAGAGTGGCAGGGGGATGGGAACCTGAGCGGGGAGTCAGAAGGGAGTAAAGTTGAGAGCAGCAAGAGAGGGGAAGACGCAGGGGAAATTTACAATACAAATAGTACAAACAGTTGTTCAAGAACAAGTGAAAGGGAAAAGCGTAGAGCAGCGGAAAGTGTACTTTAGGCACGACAGATAAAATAAAAAGGTCAGGCTCGGGTGTGTGGCCCAACTAAGAGTTCTATATACAAATACACGGAGTATAAGGAATAAATTAAATGAACTACAGGTTCAAATTCAAATTGGAGGGTACGACATGATAGCTATTACTGAGACATGGCTACAGGATGGTCAGGATTGGGAACTACAGGAGAGATAGGGAAAATGGAAGAGGGGGAGGAGTAGCCTTAATGATTAGAGATGAAATCACTTCAATGATAAAGGAGGATATAACGAGAGGTAAGCAGCCAACAGAGACCTTATGGGTTGAATTGAGAAATAGGAAAGGATCTAAGACTATAGTGGGAGTTGTGTACAGGACCCCTGGCAGCAGCTCTGAAGTACTAGATTGTATTAATGCAGAGATTAGACAAGCGTGTAAGAAAGGCATAGTGGTCTTAATGGGGGACTTTAACCTTCACATAGATTGGGAAAAGCAGACTAGCAACTGTCAGAAAGGTAGTGAATTTCTTGAGTGTGTCCGGGATAGTTTTCTACAGCAGTATGTCCGAGAGGCAACAAGGGGGCAAACCATACTAGATTTAGTAATGAGTAATGAACCAGATTTAGTTAACGGCTTAACTGTGTGTGAACATCTATCCAATAGTGATCATAACATGATCGAGTTCAATGTAGTGTTTGAAAGGGAAAAAAGTGAATCAGCTGCTAAGATTCTAGACTTGGGTAAGGCCGACTTCAATGGGATGAGACAGAGACTGTCCACAGTAAACTGGGCAAATCTGTTAATGGGTAAAACGACTGATGATCAGTGGGAAATGTTTAAAGAAACATTTAACGTGATACAGAATCGGTTGATACCCCTGAGGGGCAAGAACTCTACTTGCCAAAAAAAACAGCCATGGACAACTAAAGAGGTAAGGGACAGTATAAGACATAAGGAAAGGGCATACAAAAAGGCAAAAAATGACACAGATCCTGGCGAATGGGAAAGATACAAAGATCAACAAAGGGTCACAAAACAGATAGTAAGAGCTACAAAAAGAGAGTATGAAAAGAAACTCGCAAGGGATATCAAAACCAATACGAAGAACTTTTATAGTTATATTAGGAAAAAGAGGGTGGTCAGGAGCAGTGTTGGCCCCTTAAAAACTGAAAGTGGGGATATTGTCATTGACAATGGGGAAATGGCGGACATGTTTAACAATTACTTTGCGTCAGTATTTACAGTCGAAAAAGAGGATAGCATGCCGGAAATCCCAAGAAAACTAATGTTGAATCGGGGACAGGGACTCGATAAAATTAACATAAGTAAAGCAACAGTAATGAAGAAAATAATAGCACTAAAGAGTGACAAATCCCCAGGACCAGATGGTTTCCATCCCAGGGTTTTAAAGGAAGTAGGTGAGCACATTGCAGATGCCCTAACTATAATCTTTCAAAGTTCTCTAGATTCAGGAACTGTCCCTCCAGATTGGAAAATTGCACAGGAGAGAGAGGGAAACCAGGGAATTATAGACCAGTTAGCCTAACATCTGTTGTGGGGAAATTGCTGGAGTCTATAATTAAGGACAGGGTGACTGAACACCTCGAGAATTTTCAGTTAATCAGAGAGAGCCAGCATGGATTTGTGAAAGGTAGGTCGTGCCTGACAAACCTGATTGAATTTTTTGAAGAGGTGACTAAAGTAGTGGACAGGGGAATGTCAATGGATGTTATTTATATGGACTTCCAGAAGGCATTTGATAAAGTCCCACATAAGAGACTGTTAGCTAAGATAGAAGCTCATGGAATCGAGGGAAAAGTACGGACTTGGTTAGGAAGTTGGCTGAGCGAAAGGCGACAGAGAGTAGGGATAATGGGAAGGTACCCACATTGGCAGGATGTGACTAGTGGAGTCCCGCAGGGATCTGTCTTGGGGCCTCAATTATTCACAATATTTATTAACGACTTAGATGAAGGCATAGAAAGTCTCATATCAAAGTTTGCCGATGACACAAAGATTGGTGGCATTGTAAGCAGTGTAGATGAAAACATAAAATTACAAAGCGATATTGATAGATTAGGTGAATGGGCAAAACTGTGGCAAATGGAATTCAATGTAGACAAATGTGAGGTCATCCACTTTGGATCAAAAAAGGATAGAACAGGGTACTTTCTAAATGGTAAAAAGTTAAAAACAGTGGATGTCCAAAGGGACTTAGGGGTTCAGGTACAGAGATCATTGAAGTGTCATGAACAGGTGCAGAAAATAATCAATAAGGCTAATGGAATGCTGGCCTTTATATCTAGAGGACTGGAGTACAAGGGGGCAGAAGTTATGCTGCAGCTGTACAAAACCCTGGTTAGACCGCACCTGGAGTACTGTGAGCAGTTCTGGGCACCGCACCTTCGGAAGGACATATTGGCCTTGGAGGGAGTGCAGCGTAGGTTTACTAGAATGATACCCGGACTTCAAGGGTTAAGTTACAAGGAGAGATTACACAAATTGGGGTTGTATTCTCTGGAGTTTCGAAGGTTAAGGGGTGATCTGATTGAAGTTTATAAGATATTAAGGGGAACGGATAGGGTGGATAGAGAGAAACTATTTCCGCTGGTTGGGGATTCTAGGAGTAGGGGGCACAGACTAAAAATTAGAGCCAGACCTTTCAGGAGTGAGATTAGAAAACATTTCTACACACAAAGTGTTGTAGAAGTTTGGAACTCTCTTCCGCAAACGGCAATTGATACTAGCTCAATTGCTAAATTTAAATCTGAGATAGATAGCTTTTTGGCAATCACAGGTATTAAGGGATATGGGCCAAAGGCAGGTATATGGAGTTAGATCACAGATCAGCCATGATCTTATCAAATGGCGGAGCAGGCACGAGGGGCTGAATGGCCTACTCCTGTTCCTATGTTCCTATGTTCCATGGCCTTCTGAAAATCCAAATAAACCACATCCACTGGTTCTCCCCTGTCTTTTCTACCAGTTGCAACCTCAAAAAATTCCATTCACCCATGATTTGCATAGAATACTTTCCACAGTTCTTGGAACTGATTTGTAATGAAATACAATTCTGATTTGATACAGTTCCAACTGTCAAGGGCTGTGGCCATTGGGAGGATGATGAGAATTGGTTTCACTGTAGGGAGTGGCTCTGACTCACAGTTCCCAGGAACGAACAAACTCACTGCCAACAGCACTTTCTAATTCCCACCTGTCGAGCCTTTGGCCCTCCGTTCACCACAACATTTCTCAATCACACCCTCACATCCCGCTGTGATACCTTTCTCCCCATTAAAACCATTACTCTCTCTCACCCTGCCTGGTTGCTCCCCCTGGGACGGGCCTCATCTCTTCCCCCTTAAGCCCAAGGAACGTTTATGGCAGACAACTGATTTCGCTGACCAACATAGGCTCCCAGTCCAGGGACTCCTCGATTTTAAAATTCACATCCTCATGCTGAAATCCCTCCATGGCATCGACCCTCCCCATCTGAAATCAGTCGTCTCGGTGCTGTGCGTTCTCTGAAATCAGTAGTGTCAGCGCTTTGTGTTCTCTGAAATCATTACTGTCGGTGCTGTGCGTTCCCTGAACTCGGGAGTGAGATCGGAACATAGGAACATAGGAACAGGAGGAGGCCATTCAGCCCCTCGTGCCTGCTCCGCCATTTGATAAGATCATGGCTGATCTGTGATCTAACTCCATATACCTGCCTTTGGCCCATATCCCTTAATACCTTTGGTTGCCAAAAAGCTATCTATCTCACATTTAAATTTAGCAATTGAGCTGGTATCAATTGCCGTTTGCGGAAGAGAGTTCCAAACTTCTACCACCCTTTGTGTGTAGAAATGTTTTCTAATCTCGCTCCTGAAAGGCCTGGCTCTAATTTTTAGACTGTGCCCCCTACTCCTAGAATCCCCAACCAGCGGAAATAGTTTCTCTCTATCCACCCTATCCGTTCCCCTTAATATCTTATAAACTTCGATCAGATCACCCCTTAACCTTCGAAACTCTAGAGAATACAACCCCAATTTGTGTAATCTCTCCTCGTAACTTAACCCTTGAAGTCCGGGTATCATTCCAGTAAACCTATGCTGCACTCCCTCCAAGGCCAATATGTCCTTCCGAAGGTGCGGTGCCCAGAACTGCTCACAGTACTCCAGGTGCGGTCTAACCAGGGTTTTGTACAGCTGCAGCATAACTTCTGCCCCCTTGTACTCCAGTCCTCTAGATATAAAGGCCAGCATTCCATTAGCCTTCTTGATTATTTTCTGCACCTGTTCATGACACTTCAATGATCCATGTACCTGAACCCCTAAGTCCATTTGGACATCCACTGTTTTTAACTTTTAACCATTTAGAAAGTACCCTGTTCTATCCTTTTTTGATCCAAAGTGGATGACCTCACATTTGTCTACATTGAATTCCATTTGCCACAGTTTTGCCCATTCACCTAATCTATCAATATCGCTTTGTAATTTTATGTTTTCATCTACACTGCTTACAATGCCACCAATCTTTGTGTCATCGGCAAACTTAGATATGAGACTTTCTATGCCTTCATCTAAGTCGTTAATAAATATTGTGAATAATTGAGGCCCCAAGACAGATCCCTGCGGGACTCCACTAGTCACATCCTGCCAATGTGAGTACCTTCCCATTATCCCGACTCTCTGTTGCCTTTCGCTCAGCCAACTTCCTAACCAAGTCCGTACTTTTCCCTCGATTCCATGGGCTTCTATCTTAGCTAACAGTCTCTTATGTGGGACCTTATCAAATGCCTTCTAGTTCGATGGGGAAGACCCCAATCTTACCGAGGAAGTGGTGATTTGCCGGCTCACAGCGGCGTACCAGAGTGACACCGGAGGATGACCCAAAGGGGAAACTCCATGAGGCTCATCACGGGGAGAAAAGGAGAGAATGGAGTCATGAAGGGGGTAGTGGGCCCCCGATAGAGCGTAAAAAGGAGTGGCCCACCGATGGGGGTAGTGGGCCCTCAAACGGAACATGCTTCCGGTGCGGGAGGACAGGCCACTATCGGGGGGACTGCCCTCGGCCGGATCGGCCGGTGCAGAGACCCTACCGGGAGCGCACACAGGAGGACGATGCTCAGGAGCTCGCCCTGTTGATGCGTGCCGTGAGACAGGTCCTGGCACAGGGGAAGGGGAAGCTGGACGCAGCCGTGCCCAGCACAGCCCCTGTTGCACCCCCACAGCCCTGACGAGAGAGCGCCCGGCCCGTACTCCTGTGTCCGTTGCACTATGACGAATGGGGCAGACCCTGCGTGGACATGGAGGTGGAGGGGGTCAAGGGGGAGTATCTGATTGACACCAGGGGCATCGAGCACGGTGATCAAGGACGATAACCCGGCCACTTCACCCCTGTCCAGCGGGAAGCCGTTCGACCTAGTGGGCTTCACAGGAGACGAGCAGGCGGGCGTGATTTCCAAGCCACTGGAGGCCCACCTGGGAACCCTTCGCACACGGTGGAAGGTGGTGATTCTCAGGTGGAAGCAGCCGGGATCCGGTCTCCTCGGGGCCGACTTCATGTGGGCGCACCGAGTGATAGTGAATCTCCAGAACCACTGTTTGTGGGGAGCAGGGGGTTCAGAGAAGGTGGAGGGAGTGTTCGTTATCCCAGGGGCTCGGGATAGCGAGGGGAGCTGCTGCACCTTGAGGCAGAAGGGGAGCTACGGCCTGGGGGATCTGGTCACAAGCACCCCGGCCCCGCTCCAAGGGATTGTGCAGGTGAACTCGGCAGCGTTCGCCTCACACAAGCATGATTGTGGCCGAATGACGGGAATGGAGGTCCGGGTCGAGGGGGACCCCATGTCACGGCCAGAGAGGCAGTATTGCTTCCCGAAGGAAGCCGAGGCGGACCTGGAGACAGCGCTGGGATCTCTTGTAGAGCAGGGGGTGTTGACAACGATAGCCACCCAAGTGAACTCGCCATTGTGGCCGGTTAAGAAACCGGACGGGTCGCGGTGAGCCACGGTGGGCTATCGCGTCCTCAACAAAAATATCCCAGTGTGCGCGCCCACGGTCACAGCCATAGCCGAGTTAATAGGGGGAATTCCAGCCACCACTACAGGGTTTACGGTGCTGGACATTTCCAACGGGTTCTGTTCCATACCCCTGAAAAGGGAGGACCCGTACAAGTACTCGTTCACGGTCAAGGGACAGCAGTACACGTGGACGGGCCTACCCCAGGGGTTTCACAATAGCCCCTCCATTTTCCACCAGAGCATGGCTGAAGCCCTGAAGGCGTTCAGCCAGCCCCACCAGTTGGTACGGTATGTAGATGACCTCTTGCTCTTCTCAGAAGGGGAGGAGGAGCATGGGGCCCTATTGGACGAGTTACTTGGGTTGCTCAGGGAGGCGGGGTTGAAGGTTAACCCCAAAAAGGCCCAGATTGGTCAGAAGGAGGTCAAGTTCCTGGGTCTGACCATACGGGCAGGAGAGAGAGTGATAGATGAGGCAAGGAGGGAGGCGGTGCGGGAGTTGCTGGAGCCAAGGGACATTAGGGGGGTAAGGTCTTTTCTGGGACTCACCGGGTACTGCCGAGACTTTATTGAGGTCTACGCCGCCACAGCAGCCCCTCTACTTCAGCTCCTCCACATGGGAGTCGAATGGGAGCGGGATTCCAACTGCAAGGCAGCGTTTGAGCGCCTCAAAAGGGATCTCCTGACAGCGCCAGCACTGGGGGCTGTGAGTGGGTGGGAGGACTTCTCACTGGAGGTGGCTGCGGGCGAGGACAGCTTGGGGGCCGTGCTGCTGCAGGAGCGGCATGGCAAGCTGAGGCCCGTAGTGTACACCTCCCGAGTCCTCAGGGATGTAGAGCGGGGGGACTCCAACTGCGAGCGGCACCTCTTGGCCACGCATTGGGCCGTGAAGCATTTCCAGCCCTTCACGGGATTATCCCAGATAACTCTATTAACCCATCACACCCCCACTCAGATGCTGCTGGACGGCAGGATCAAGGACGGTACAGTGAGCAGTGCTCGCATTGCGCGCTGGACCTTGCTTCTGTTTCAGCTAAATCTGAAAGTGCAGGGACTCACGGAGCCCCCGCTTGGTGCTGAACCTCCTTTATACGGGAGAGCCCCATAGGTGCTCGGTCGAGGGGGTTTGGGACCAGGACATAGGTTTCAAGGCCTGTATTTGTCCTCCCGGCCGGGATATCTATGTTGATGGGTCCAGTTCGGTGGTGAAGGGCGAGAGGCTCACAGGTTGCGGGATTTATGACCCTGAGAACCAGGTGGAAAGGACGATTAAACTCCCGGCAAAGTTGAGCGCCCAACGAGCCGAACTCGCGGCGGTAGTGTACGTGGTGACGCACCCCGCGCTGTTTCCCCCTCCTTACACCATTTCCTCAGACTCGATGTCCACGTGTAACTCGTGTACTGAGTATCTGGCGATCTGGAGCGGCCGTGGTTTCAGAGCGGTGGATGGGAAGCCCCCAGTAACAGCACCATTATTAAGGAGAATCCTGAGCGTTGTTGAGGGGAAGGAAGGTTTTTATATCCATAGGGTTAAGGCCCACTCAAAGAATGAGCCCTGAGGGAAGGGGAATTCTAGGGCAGACGAGCTGGCCAAGAAGGGGGCCAGAGAGGGGGAAGTATGGGACCCCTATCCGATAGGCCCGGTAGGGGCGATTCGAGAAGGAGGGATACAGGGTATAGTGTTAGCCCCAGACCTGCACCGGGTGCAGGAGCAGGACCCCGAGATCAAGGCGGTCATAGGGGGGTTGAAAGAAGGAAAGAATATGCAAGGGCCGTATGGAGCAGCCAATGTAACTTTGAAGCAAGGAATGCTGTTTAAGGGGGACAAATGGGTGGTCCCGGAGCAGCACTGGGAGGATTTCCTCCAGCTGGCACACGGGGGACCAGGAGTGGGGCACCCCGGGCCAGAGACAACGTGGCAGGTGGGTAGAAGAGGCCGGGTGGTGGCCTAACTTAGAGGGGACGTACGGGAGTTCTGCACGCACTGTTTGGTGTGTGCGGCGAACAGCCCCGATCCCCAGCGAAGGAAGGCGGTTTTGGGCCACGTTAGAAGGGTAGAGGGGCCATGGCGGTCCCTGCAAATCGATTACATCGGGCCGCTGCCGACCACGAGGTCGGGGCACAGGCATTGTCCAGTGGTGGTAGATGTGTTTTCGAAGTGGGTGGAAGCGTTCCCCTGCAGGTCGGCCACAGCATTAGTAACCGCGAGGTTGCTGGTGAGGGAGGTGTTCTCCCGGTGGGGGTTGCCACATGTGGTGGAGTCTGACCAGGGGAGCCACTTTACTGGAAGGGGAATGCAGGCCACGCTTCAGCTTTTGGGGATACAGGGGAAGTGGCATGTGTCCCACAATCCCCGGTCATCGGGAATTGTGGAACACATGAACCGGACCCTGAAGGAGAGATTGAGGAAGGAGATTGGAGCTTTTCCCAGGTGGTGGGATGAGGCCCTTCCTACGATCCTCATGGGGGTCGGGCCAGCCCGTCCCGGAGCTCCGGGTATTCCCCACACCAGTTAATGACGGGGAGAGAGATGAGGACCCCCACGCATTTGTTAGCGCCAGACTTGAATGAGACGCAGCTCAGGGAGGTGAAGCGAGACGGGTTTATCAGTAACCTTCACAAGATGCTGCAGGCGATTTACCTGCAAGCTGGGGTAATATAGGGAGGCAGCACAGGCAGAATCAGTTACTGCTGGAGCCACAGCACTGCCAGGAATGGAAGGTCAGGGACCAGGTGATGGTCTGTAACTATGCCCACGTAGGGACGTTCGAGCCACTGTACATGGGGCCATTTAACATGGTAGATAAGGCTAGCATAAGGTTATGCAGTGACGATCCCCAGGAGGACGAGATGGCTGCACATCAATCAGTGCGAGCTATATACTCCTAGGGAGGAGAGAAGGGCAGTCAAGGTGAAGGACGGCACAGGTCAGGTGTCCTCGTTGGCGAGCCGTGGTCTCCCGCTGATCATGTGGGATGACGAGGACGAGGCCAGGGTAGGGGTGAGAAGGAGCGACCGGGTGCATCGGCCCCCGGAGCGGTGAACGCCACCAAACTCACCCCCATGGCATCGCAAAAACCCCGGCGAGTTACTCTGTAGTCGTGGGTGGGTTTGTTGACGACCGTGTATAAAGTAGTTTCAGTTTGTGTTGTACAGTTTCACAATAATGTTTGTTTTATAATCACGGACCTGTGGAGGGAGTCGCCTCGCACCGAGGATTATCGGAGTTTGTTTGTTTTTTGGGGTTTCAGAGAGCATGAAGGCCCCGGGGAAAAGGGCAGCACACGGCGCCATATTGACAGTGGCATTCATCCTGGGAATGCTCCAGACCGGGAGCACAAAGAGGGGAGATACCGAAGCATCCTTCGTGTACGGATGTACTGGAGGACTCGGACCGACGGTGGCTAAAGGGGGCGTGGGGACAGTGCACGGACAGGGTCAGTATTCCCATGTGGGGAGCTGGCCTGGGTGGGTAGGGTCGAATTCGACGCACTACCTGAATGAGACTGGGCACACCTTCGGGGAAGCATCCATGCCATGTCTCCGGACTCGGATAGTCGCCAACAGGGTGAGGGTAGCTGAAGGCCAAGCGCGTCTGCCTCAGACGGGCGGGACACAATTCCCTGGGAAGATGGTGGTGGTTGAGGAAGTTAGATCAGGACAGAGGGGCATTCTGGGAGAAGTCGGCTCAGTCACCTCCAGTGAACAGTGGGTAGCAGAAGAACTGGTGTCGAGGAGCAGTTAAACCCGAAACACAACACTTGTGTTTCCCTCCCTCCCTCCCTCCTCTAACCAAAACAAAAGGAGGCACTGTGAGGAGGGCAAGCAAGTTGACCAGGAGGAGAATCGAGCTCCTGCAGCTGCCGGAGGCACAAAGTCACAGCCAACAGGTAAGTGATTGGCTGGTGACTGGTAAGTAGTTTTTCTTTCCTTTTTTTCTCTTGACATTGTAGTTGTTGTTAAGCTAACTTAAGGGTTAAGACATGGCAGGAGATCCCAGAGCCGTGTCATGTTCCTCTTGTGAGATGTGGGAATTCAGGGCTCCTTCCTGTATCCCTGATTCCTTCACCTGCGGGAAGTGTGTCCAGCTGCAGCTATTGTTTGACCGCTTGACGGCTCTGGAGCTGCGGATGGATTCACTTTGGAGCATCCGCGATGCTGAGAAAGTCGTGGATAGCACGTTCAGTGAGTTGGTCACACCACAGATAAAAATTACTGAGGGAGATAGTGAATGGGTGACCAACAGACAGAGGAAGAGTAGGAAGGCAGTGCAGGGGTCCCCTGCGGTCATCTCCCTCCAAAACAGGTATACCGTTTTGGATACTGTTGGGGGAGATGGCTCACCAGGGGAAGGTGGCAGTGGCCAGGTTCATGGCACCGTGGCTGGCTCTGCTGCACAGGAGGGCAGGAGAAAGAGTGGCAGAGCTATAGTGATAGGGGACTCGATTGTAAGGGGAATAGACAGGCGTTTCTGCGGACGCAACCGAGACTCCAGGATGTATATTGCCTCCCTGGTGCAAGGGTCAAGGATGTCTCGGAGCGGCTGCAGGACATTCTGGAGGGGGAGGGTGAACAGCCAGTTGTCGTGGTGCATATAGGCACCAACGATATAGGTAAAAAACGGGATGAGGTCCTACAAGCTGAATTTAGGGAGTTAGGAGTTAAACTAAAAAGTAGGACCTCAAAGGTAGTAATCTCAGGATTGCTACCAGTGCCACGGGTTAGTCAGAGTAGGAATGACAGGATAGCTAAGATGAATACATGGCTTGAGAGAGGGTGCAAGAGGGAGGGATTCAAATTCCTGGGCCATTGGAACCGGTTCTGGGGGAGGTGGGACCAGTACAAATTGGACGGTCTGCATCTGGGCAGGACTGGAACCAATGTCCTGGGGGGAGTGTTTGCTAGTGCTGTTGGGGAGGGTTTAAACTAATGTGGCAGGGGGATGGGAACCGATGCAGGAAGTCAGTGGGAAATAAAGTGGTGACAGAAACAAAAGGCAGTAAGGGAGAGTGTACAAAACATGACCGGACAGATGGTCTGAGAAAGCAGGGCAAAGACCAAGGGAAGTCTAGATTAAACTGCATTTATTTCAATGCAAGAAGTCTGATGGGCAAGGCAGATGAACTCAGGGCATGGATGGGTACATGGGACTGGGATGTTATAGCTATCACTGAAACATGGCTAAGGGAGGGGCAGGACTGGCAGCTCAATGTTCCAGGGTACAGATGCTATAGGAAAGATAGAGCAGGAGGTAAGAGAGGAGGGGGAGTTGCGTTCTTGATTAGGGAGAACATCACGGCAGTAGTGAGAGGGGATATATCCGAGGGTTCGCCCACTGAGTCTATATGGGTAGAACTGAAAAATAAGAAGGGAGAGATCACTTTGATAGGATTGTACTACAGACCCCCAAATAGTCAACGGGAAATTGAGGAGCAAATATGTAAGGAGATTACAGACAGCTGCAAGAAAAATAGGGTGGTAATAGTAGGGGACTTTAACTTTCCTAACATTGACTGGGACAGCCATAGCATTAGGGGCTTGGATGGAGAGAAATTTGTTGAGTGTATTCAGGAGGAATTTCTCATTCAGTATGTGGATGGCCCGACTAGAGAGGGGGCAAAACTTGACCTCCTCTTGGGAAATAAGGAAGGGCAGGTGACAGAAGTGTTAGTGAGGGATCACTTTGGGACCAGTGATCATAATTCCATTAGTTTTAAGATAGCTATGGAGAAGGATAGGTCTGGCCCAAAAGTTAAAATTCTAAATTGGGGAAAGGCCAATTTTGATGGTATTAGACAGGAACTTTCAGAAGTTGATTGGGAGAGTCTGTTGGCAGGCAAAGGGACGTCTGGTAAGTGGGAGGCTTTCAAAAGTGTGTTAACCAGGGTTCAGGGTAATCACATTCCTTATAAAGTGAAGGGCAAGGCTGGTAGAAGTAGGGAACCTTGGATGACTCGGGAGATTGTGGCCCTAGTCAGAAAGAAGAAGGAGGCATATGACATGCATAGACAGCTGGGATCAAGTGGATCCCTTGAAGAGTAGAGAGATTGCCGGAGTAGAGTTAAGAGAGAAATCAGGAGGGCAAAAAGGGGACATGAGATTGCTTTGGCAGATAAGGCAAAGGAGAATCCAAAGAGCTTCTACAAATACATAAAGGGCAAAAGAGTAACTAGGGAGAGAGTAGGGCCTCTTAAGGATCAACAAGGTCATCTATGTGCGGAACCACAAGAGATGGGTGAGATCCTGAATGAATATTTCACATCGGTATTTACGGTTGAGAAAGGCATGGATGTTAGGGAACTTGGGGAAATAAATAGTGATGTCTTGAGGAGTGTACATATTACAGAGAGGGAGGTGCTGGAAGTCTTAACGCGCATCAAGGTAGATAAATCTCCGGGACCTGATGAAATGTATCCCAGGACGTTATGGGAGGTTAGGGAGGAAATTGCAGGTCCCCTAGCAGAGATATTTGAATCATCGACAGGTACAGGTGAGGTGCCTGAAGATTGGAGGGTAGCAAATGTTGTGCCTTTGTTTAAGAAGGGCGGCAGGGAAAAGCCTGGGAACTACAGACCAGTGAGCCTGATATCTGTAGTGAGTAAGTTGTTAGAGGGTATTCTGAGGGACAGGATCCACAGGCATTTGGAGAGGCAGGGACTGATTAGGAACAGTCAGCAGGGTTTTGTGAGAGGAAAATCATGTCTCACGAATTTGATTGAGTTTTTTGAAGGGGTAACCAAGAAGATAGATGAGGGCTGTGCAGTAGACGTGGTCTACATGGACTTCAGCAAAGCCTTTGACAAGGTACC
Organism: Heptranchias perlo; assembly: GCF_035084215.1. NCBI lineage: Eukaryota > Metazoa > Chordata > Chondrichthyes > Hexanchiformes > Hexanchidae > Heptranchias > Heptranchias perlo. Next base: position 172,217,100 of record NC_090326.1, on the reverse strand, counting down.
GCATGGTAGGGTGTTACATAAGGTTAAATCTCATGGGATCCAAGGTGAGGTAGCCAATTGGATACAAAATTGGATTGACGGCAGAAGACAGAGGGTGGTTGTAGAGGGTTGTTTTTCAAACTGGAGGCCTGTGACCAGCGGTGTGCCTCAGGGATCGGTGCTGGGTCCGCTGTTATTTGTTATTTATATTAATGATTTGGATGAGAATTTAGGAGGCATGGTTAGTAAGTTTGCAGATGACACCAAGATTGGTGGCATTGTGGACAGTGAAGAAGGTTATCTAGGATTGCAACGGGATCTTGATAAATTGGGCCAGTGGGCCGATGAATGGCAGATGGAGTTTAATTTAGATAAATGTGAGGTGATACATTTTGTTAGATCGAATCGAGCCAGGACCTACTCCGTTAATGGTAGGGCGTTGGGGAGAGTTATAGAACAAAGAGATCTAGGAGTACAGGTTCATAGCTCCTTGAAAGTGGAGTGACAGGTGGATAGGGTGGTGAAGAAGGCATTCAGCATGCTTGGTTTCATTGGTCAGTACATTGAATACAGGAGTTGGGATGTCTTGTTGAAGTTGTACAGGGCATTGGTGAGGCCACACTTGGAATACTGTGTACAGTTCTGGTCACCCTATTATAGAAAGGATATTATTAAACTAGAAAGAGTGCAGAAAAGATTTACTAGGATGCTACCGGGACTTGATGGTTTGACTTATAGGGAGAGGTTGGATAGACTGGGACTTTTTTCCCTGGAGAGTAGGAGGTTTAGGGGTGATCTTATCGAAGTCTATAAAATAATGAGGGGCATAGATAAGGTAGATAGTCAAAATCTTTTCCCAAAGGTAGGGGAGTCTATAACGAGGGGGCACAGATTTAAGGTGAGAGGGGAGAGATACAAAAGGGTCCAGAGGGGCAATTTTTTCACTCAAAGGGTGGTGAGTGTCTGGAACGAGCTGCCAGAGGCAGTAGTAGAGGCGGGTACAATTTTGTCTTTTAAAAAGCATTTGGACAGTTACATGGGTAAGATGGGTATCGAGGGATATGGGCCAAGTGCAGGCAATTGGGACTAGCTTAGTGGTATAAACTGGGCGACATGGACATGTTGGGCCGAAGGGCCTGTTTCCATGTTGTAAACTTCTATGATTCTATGATTGTATGACAAGGGCAACGCCACAGCGGCCCGGGAGAGGCGAGGGAACGACACCTACCGGACTATCACAGGGAAACGAGGGGGTGTAGAAGTGTGTGGGAACAAGTGGTGGAAGGAGGAACAAGGGATTTATTTGTGTGTGTGGGGATCGTTGTGGGTCTGTCCGAAGGGTGTGTCGATTGCCTTCCAGAGGCAATGGCAGGACGAAGGGACAGGTATGGGATGGTGCAGGAGTCACATTTCCTGTGTGTCCCTGGATCCCCTCAACACAATAAATGCCACCGAGATTGTGACACAGGAGAAGAGGCCCCCGACAACACCCCGACCGGTTAGGGGAGATGAGATCGGTTGTCCACACACCACACCAGGTCCCGGGAATGGGTTAGTGTTAGTCCCCACGGGAAGGGTATTATACCACGAGGTACACCATCAGATCGCCTCAGTGATTCTGAACCTCACGCAAGTCCAGTTACCATCATGGTGCCCGGTAGAGACGGAGCAATTGTACGAGACATTGCTCAGAACCACGTACCATCAGTTCTATGAATTAAGCTACGGTGAGGATCACTCAGATATTGAGAGAAGGGCCAGGGAAGGTGCCGGTTCCAGTCGGTCCAAGCGTGGACTGATAAACGGTGCAGCGACTGCGTTCAGTACGGGAACGTCGCTGATTAACAGTCTGGATAATTCTGAGTTACAGGTACAGATAAACCCCCTCAGGAACCAGCGGCGACGGGTCCTGGGGGACGGGAACGAGATTGTTCAGCACAGTGGAGAGATCGGGACAGCGATCCTGGATATGGTATCACCACCGTGGGGGGACTTTGGTTTAAATATAGAGATCCCACCGTGGATCCGAATAATTTCACATGTTCCAGTTGTGTTGCAGCTTCTCACGGTTCTGTCCCTGATACAAAAAGCTTGTGCGGGGAATCGAGCCATTCTCCGGCACAAACCGGACCGGTTGCTGGAAGGACCCTCCGGGGCTCCGATACATACAGCCCATGAGATGCACGACAAGCTATGGTGAGTTGTTTCAAACTCTGCAATTAAAGGTTTTTAGTTCTCTGTAATGAAAAGTCCAAAAGCTCGTCCAATCCTCTGTAGACAAAAGTTTGACCAAAGGGCATCTCCTGTAAGGTAAGGTCAGATGCCGGTGTTTGTGATGTAACGTTTCACATGGACAGTTAGGTTGATTTTGAAAATGTGTGTGTAACTGAGGGGGGGGAATGGACGAGGCATTGCCTCCCCGAGTTAGTGTAATGGGGGAGGGAGAGCTTGGTTGGCATCGCTGGGGGGGCAGGGGCGACTCACACACGCCCCCACCAGGAAACACCAACCAGGGAAAAGCCACAGGTTGAGGCACCACGGAGGAGTAGTCGGAAGAGAAAGGCGAAGGTTTTGTGATCACAAAGGGGATTTGACAGACTGTCATGTTTTTTATTTATATTTAATTTTTGTTAAATTTACATTAGATGTTCTCATTCACACCACTGGCCACGTCTTGGCCATTCTTGACTGGCTTTTGATAGGTCGACGAGATGTCTGTGTGTGTGTGTCTCCCTGTGTTTGTGTGTTTGTCTGTGAGTGTCTCTCTCCCTGTGTTTGTGTGTGTGTCTCCCTGTGTGTGTGTCTGTGTGTGTCTCCCTGTGTTTGTTTGTGTGTGTGTCTGTCTCTGTGTGTGTGTGTGTGTGTGTCTCCCTGTGTTTGTTTGTGTGTGTGTCTGTCTCTGTGTGTGTGTGTCTCCCTGTGTGTGTGTCTGTGTGTGTCTCCCTGTGTTTGTTTGTGTGTGTGTCTGTCTCTGTGTGTGTGTGTCTCCCTGTGTTTGTCTGTTTGTGTGTGAGTGTCTCTCTCCCTGTGTTTGTGTCTCCCTGTGTGTGTGTCTGTGTGTGTCTCCCTGTGTTTGTTTGTGTGTGTGTCTGTCTCTGTGTGTGTGTGTCTCCCTGTGTTTGTGTGTGAGTGTCTCTCTCCCTGTGTTTGTGTGTGTCTCCCTGTGTTTGTTTGTGTGTCTCCCTGTGTTTGTGTGTGAGTGTCTCTCTCCCTGTGTTTGTGTGTGTCTCCCTGTGTTTGTTTGTGTGTCTCCCTGTGTTTGTTTGTGTGTGTCTGTGTGTGTCTCCCTGTGTTTGTGTGTCTGTGTGTTTCCATGTATGTGTATGTGTGTCTCCCTCTGTGTGTGTGTGTGTCTCCCTGTGTATGTGTGTGTCTCCCTGTGCGTGTGTGTGTGTGTGTGTGTCTCCCTGTGTGTATCTCCCTGTGCGTGTGTGTGTCTCCCTGTGCGTATGTGTGTGTGTGTCTCCCTGTGTGTATCTCCCTGTGCGTGTGTGTGTCTCCCTGTGCGTATGTGTGTGTGTGTGTCTCCCTGTGTGTATGTGTGTGTGTCTCCGTGTGTATCTCCCTGTGTGTGTGTGTGTCTCCCTGTGCGTATGTGTGTGTGTGTGTCTCCCTGTGCGTATGTGTGTGTGTGTCTCCCTGTGTGTGTGTGTGTGTGTGTCTCCGTGTGTATCTCCCTGTGCGTGTGTGTGTCTCCCTGTGCGTATGTGTGTGTGTGTGTGTGTCTCCCTGTGTGTATGTGTGTGTGTGTCTCCCTGTGTGTGTGTGTGTCTCCATGTGTATCTCCCTGTGCGTGTGTGTGTCTCCCTGTGCGTATGTGTGTGTGTGTGTCTCCCTGTGCGTATGTGTGTCTCCCTGTGTGTATCTCCCTGTGCGTGTGTGTGTCTCCCTGTGTGTATGTGTGTGTGTGTGTCTCCCTGTGTGTGTGTGTGTGTGTGTCTCCGTGTGTATCTCCCTGTGCGTGTGTGTGTCTCCCTGTGCGTATGTGTGTGTGTGTGTGTGTCTCCCTGTGTGTATGTGTGTGTGTGTCTCCCTGTGTGTGTGTGTGTCTCCGTGTGTATCTCCCTGTGCGTGTGTGTGTCTCCCTGTGCGTATGTGTGTCTCCCTGTGTGTATCTCCCTGTGCGTGTGTGTGTCTCCCTGTGTGTATGTGTGTGTGTCTCCCTGTGTGTATGTGTGTGTGTGTGTCTCCCTGTGTGTGTGTGTGTGTGTCTCCATGTGTGTATGTGTGTGTCTCCCTGTGTGTATGTGTGTCTCCCTGTGTGTGTGTGTGTGTGTGTATGTGTGTGTGTGTCTCCCTGTATGTGTGTCTCCCTGTGTGTATGTATGTGTCTCCCTGTGCGTGTGTGTGTGTGTATGTGTGTGTGCAGCTCACCACACCCCAATAATGCAGATGTTGCCGATCTTCCCTCCTCAGTGTTTCTCTAAAATCTTCTCAGCATCTGGAATGTGGAAATGTTTCTTGTTCTGTCTTCAATGGGATGAGACAGAGACTGTCCGCAGTAAACTGGGCAAATCTGTTAATGGGTAAAACGACTGATGATCAGTGGGAAATGTTTAAAGAAACATTTAACGTGATACAGAATCGGTTTATACCCCTGAGGGGCAAGAACTCTACTTGCCAAAAAAAACAGCCATGGACAACTAAAGAGGTAAGGGACAGTATAAGACATAAGGAAAGGGCATACAAAAAGGCAAAAAATGGCACAGATCCTGGCGAATGGGAAAGATACAAAGATCAACAAAGGGTCACAAAACAGATAGTAAGAGCTACAAAAAGAGAGTATGAAAAGAAACTCGAAAGGGATATCAAAACCAATACGAAGAACTTTTATAGTTATATTAGGAAAAAGAGGGTGGTCAGGAGCAGTGTTGGCCCCTTAAAAACTGAAAGTGGGGATATTGTCATTGACAATGGGGAAATGGCGGACATGTTGAACAATTACTTTGCGTCAGTATTTACAGCAGAAAAAGAGGATAGCATGCCGGAAATCCCAAGAAAACTAATATTGAATCAGGGACAGGGACTCGATAAAATTAACATAAGTAAAGCAACAGAAATGAAGAAAATAATAGCACTAAAGAGTGACAAATCCCCAGGACCAGATGGTTTCCATCCCAGGGTTTTAAAGGAAGGAGGTGAGCACATTGCGGATGCCCTAACTATAATCTTTCAAAGTTCTCTAGATTCAGGAACTGTCCCTCGAGATTGGAAAATTGCACATGTCACTCCGCTTTTTAAGAAAGGAGAGAGAGGGAAACCAGGGAATTATAGTCCAGTTAGTCTAACATCTGTTGTGGGGAAAATGCTGGAGTCTATAATTAAGGATAGGGTGACTGAACACCTCGAGAATTTTCAGTTAATCAGAGAGAGCCAGCATAGATTTGTGAAAGGTAGGTCGTGCCTGACAAACCTGATTGAATTTTTTGAAGAGGTGACTAAAGTAGTGGACAGGGGAAGGTCAATGGATGTTATTTATATGGACTTCCAGAAGGCATTTGATAAGGTCCCACATAAGAGACTGTTAGCTAAGATAGAAGCTCATGGAATCAAGGGAAAAGTATGGACTTGGTTAGGAAGTTGGCTGAGCAAAAGGCGACAGAGAGTAGGGATAATGGGAAGGTACTCACATTGGCAGGATGTGACTAGTGGAGTCCTGCAGGGTTCTGTCTTGGGGCCTCAATTATTCACAATATTTATTAACGACTTAGATGAAGGCATAGATAGTCTCATATCTAAGTTTGCCGATGACACAAAGATTGGTGGCATTGTAAGCAGTGGAGATGAAAACGTAAAATTACAAAGCGATATTGATAGATTAGGTGAATGGGCAAAACTGTGGCAAATGGAATTCAATGTAGACAAATGTGAGGTCATCCACTTTGGATCAAAAAAGGATAGAACAGGTTACTTTCTAAATGGTTAAAAAGTTAAAAACAGTGGATGTCCAAAGGGACTTAGGGGCTCAGGTACATAGATCATTGAAGTGTCATGAACAGGTGCAGAAAATAATCAAGAAGGCTAATGGAATGCTGGCCTTTATATCTGGAGGACTGGAGTACAAGAGGGCAGAAGTTATGCTGCAGCTATACAAAACCCTGGTTAGACCGCACCTGGAGTACTGTGAGCAGTTCTGGGCACCGCACCTTCGGAAGGACATATTGGCCTTGGAGGGAGTGCAGCGTAGGTTTACTAGAATGTTACCCGGACTTCAAGGGTTAAGTTACGAGGAGAGATTACACAAATTGGGGTTGTATTCTCTAGAGTTTCGAAGGTTAAGGGGTGATCTGATCGAAGTTTATAAGATATTAAGGGGTAGAAGTTTGGAACTCTCTTCCGCAAACGGCAATTGATACTAGCTCAATTGCTGAATTTAAATCTGAGATAGATAGCTTTTTGGCAACCAAAGGTATTGAGGGATATGGGCCAAAGGCAGGTATATGGAGTTAGATCACAGATCAGCCATGATCTTATCAAATCAGATAAGGAGACCAAAACTGCACACAATACTCCAGATGTGGTCTCACCAAGGCCCTGTATAACTGCAGTAAGACATCACTGTTCCTGTACTCAAATCCTCTTGCAATGAAGGCCAACATACCATTCGCCTTCCCAACTGCTTGCTGCACCTGAATGCTCGCTTTCAGCGACTGGTGTACAAGGACACCCAGGTCTCGTTGCACCTCCCCTTTTCCCAATCTTTCACCATTCAAATAATAATCTGTCTTTCTGTTTTTACAACCAAAGTGGATAACCTCACATTTATCCACGTTATACTGCATCTGCCATGTTCTTGCCCACTCACCCAACTTGTCTAAATCACATTGGAGCCTCTTTGCATCCTCCTCACAGCTCACATTCCACCCCAGCTTTGTGTCGTCTGCAAACTTGGAAATATTACATTTGGTTCCCTCATCCAAATCATTGATATATATTGTGAATAGCTGGGGCCCAAGCACTGATCCCTGCGGTACCCCACTAGTCACTGCCTGTCACCCGGAAAAAGACCCATTTATTCCTACTCTCTGTTTCCTGTCTGTCAACCAATTCTCAATCCATGCCAGTATATTCCCCCCAATCCCATGTGCTTTAATTTTGCACACTAACCTCTTGTGTGGGACCTTATCAAAAGCCTTCTGAAAATCCAAATACACCACATCCACTGGTTCTCCCCTATCTATTCTACCAGTTACATCCTCAAAAAACTCCAGTAGATTTGTTAAGCATGATTTCCCTTTCATAAACCCATGCTGACTTTGTCCAATCCCGTTAATGCCTTCCAAGTGTTCTGTTATCACGTCTTTTAGAATAGACTCGAGCATTTTCCCCACTACTGATGTTAGGCTAACTGGTCTGTAATTCCCTGTTTTTTCTCTCCCTCCTTTTTTAAATAGTGGGGTTACATTTGCCACCCTCCAATCTGTAGGAACTGTTCCAGAGTCTATAGAATTTTGGAAGATGATCACCAATGCATCCACTATTTCCAGGGCCACTTCCTTTGGTACTCTGGGATGTAGATTATCAGGCCCTGGGGATTTGTCAGCCTTTAGCCGCAGTAATTTCCCGAGCACTATTTTTTTTACTAATACTGGTTTCCTTCAGTTCCTCCCTCTCACTAGACCCTTGGTTCCCTAACATTTCTGGCAGGTTATTTATGTCTTCCTTTGTGAAGACAGAACCAAAGTATGTGTTTAATTGTTCTGCCATTTCTTTGTTCCCCATTATAATTTCCCCCATTTCTGACTGTAAGGGACCTACATTTGTCTTCACTAATCTTTTTCTCTTGACATAATTATAGAAGCTTTTACAGTCAGTTTTTATGTTCCCTGCTAGTTTACTCTCATACTCTATTTTTCCCCTCTTAATCAATCTCTTTGTCCTCCTTTGCTGAATTCTGAACTGCTCCCAATCCTCAGGCTTGCCGCTTTTTCTGGCAATTTTATATGTCTCTTCTTTGGATCTAATACTATCCCTAATTTCTTTTGTAAGCCACGGTTGAGCCACCTTTCCTGTTTTATTTTTGTGCCAGACAGGAATGAATAATTGTAGTAATTCCTGCACACGTTCTTTAAATATTAACCATTGCTTATCCACCGTCATCCCTTTTAGTAAAGTTCCCCAATCTATCATAGCCAACTCACACCTCATACTCCTGACTCCCCAAAGCCTTACCACCACCAACAAGGCACAAGTCAGGAGTGTGATGGAATACTCTCCACTTGCCTGGATGAGTGCAGCTCCAACAACACTCAAAAAGCTCGACACCATCCTGGACAAAGCAGCCCGCTTGATTGGCACCCCATCCACCACCCTAAACATTCATTCCCTTCACCACCGGCACACAGTGGCTGCAGTGTGTACCATCCACAGGATGCACTGCAGCAACTTGCCAAGGCTTCTTCGACAGCACCTCCCAAACCCGCGACCTCTACCACCTAGAAGGACAAGAGCAGCAGGCACATGGGAACAACACCACCTGCACGTTCCCCTCCAAGTCGCTGGGTCAAAATCCTGGAACTCCCTTCCTAACAGCACTGTGGGAGAACCTTCACCACACGGACTGCAGCGGTTCAAGAAGGCGGCTCACCACCACCTTCTCAAGGGCAATTAGGGACGGGCAATAAATGCCGGCCTCACCAGCGACGCCCACATCCCAGGAATGAATAAAAAAGTCTATATTGGGATAATTGAAGTCCCCCATTCTCACTACTCTATAGATTCTCCTTCATGGTTCAGACACTAAGTCACCCTCCTGGAGAGCTTCACCTTGGCAATGTGTGAGATCCAGAACATGAGCCTGGTGGGCCTGCGCTGGAGCTGACTATATCGAGAGCAGTGAGACGGGCTGGTGGACCCCTCACTGTCAACAGACAGTACTCAGTCTAAATGGCCAGGAAACTGACTGGACTTGGGACAAGAGTTTCTGGAGGGCATTACACTGGTCTGTCCAGGGCTTGGTCCTGCCCACGGTCGGGTGGCAGAGAGACGGGCAGCAGCTGATGAAGCTCAGCGGCACTCACCCCCCCCGAATCACCCCGCTCGATGGGGTGGGGTGTGTGACCGTGCTGTGTTCAGGTGGTTGTTGCCTGTTCCTTACACACATTGCACTGAGTTGTGCGAATCACCACGCTGCTTGTGAGCAGCTCTGGGCACCTGCTGTCTGCCCAGCAGTGGTGTTGTGAATCTGCTCCTCGACCAGCAACCCTCAGAGGTCCTGAGTTCAAATCCCACCAGGGCAAGATGCAAAATTGAATTCTATAAATCCAGCAACAGAGAAATGTCCATGGAAATCTGTTGCATTCTCGTAAAAACCCAACTGGGTCACGAATGTCCGTCAGGGAAGGAAACCTGCTGTCCTCACCCGGTCTGGTCTTCACGTGACTCCAGGCCCACACCAATATGGTTAACTCTCACAGTGACCTGGCTTATTCCAAATAATCTCTACAAAATTCAATAAGGCAGTTCAAAGAAGGTTCACTCGGTTAATCCCGGGGATGAGGGGGTGGACATATGAGGAGAGGTTGAGTAGATTGGGACTCTACTCATTGGAGTTCAGAAGAATGAGAGGCGATCTTATTGAAACATATAAGATTGTGAAGGGGCTTGATCGGGTGGATGCGGTAAGGATGTTCCCAAGGATGGGTGAAACTAGAACTAGGGAGCATAATCTTAGAATAAGGGGCTGCTCTTTCAAAACTGAGATGAGGAGAAACTTCTTCACTCAGAGGGTAGTAGGTCTGTGGAATTTGCTGCCCCAGGAAGCTGTGGAAGCTACATCATTAAATAAATTTAAAACAGAAATAGACAGTTTCCTAGAAGTAAAGGGAATTAGGGGTTACGGGGAGCGGGCAGGAAATTGGACATGAATTTAGATTTGAGGTTAGGATCAGATCAGCCATGATCTTATTGAATGGCGGAGCAGGCTCGAGGGGCCGATTGGCCTACTCCTGCTCCTATTTCTTATGTTCTTATGTAAATCAGTCAGACCTGTGAGTAACGACCGGGGCATTGTATCGGGATAAGACCCAATCTCAGCAAAGTCAACCCTGAAATATCCCCCTCACTAACGTCTGGGGACTGGTGCTAAAGTTGGGAGAGCTGTCTCACCGACCAGTCATGCAACAGCCTGACATAGTCAGCCAATGTCCAAGACTCCTCCATCACCATCCCGGGTGATGGAGGAGTCTTGGACATTGGCTGACTATGTCAACATGGACTCTGGACCCCATGAAGCGCTGAGGATGGAAAGCTCACAGAATGTATTCTGGTGGGTAGGGGAATTCAACAGGACTAGACAGACTAGATGCAGGGAGGATGTTCCCGATGGCTGGGGAGTCCAGAACCAGGGGTCACAGTCTCAGGATACGGGGTAGGGCATTTAGAACAGAGATGAGGAGAAATTTCTTCACTCAGAGGGTGGTGAACCTGTGGAATTCTCTAGCACAGAAGGCAGTGGAGGCCAAGTCATTAGATGTATTCAAGAAGGAGATAGACATATTTCTTGATGCTAAAGGGATCAAGGGATATGGGGAAAAAGCGGGAACAGGGTACTGAGTTAGACGATCAGCCATGATCATTTTGAATGGCGGAGCAGGCCCGAAGGGCCGAATGGCCAACTCTTGCTCCTATTTTCTATGTTTCTATGTTAATACCCATTGAGGCCTTCCCCCACCATCAACATCCTGGGGGTCGACATTGACCAGAAACTCAACTGGACCAGCCATATAAATACTGTGGCTACTAGAGCAGGTCAGAGGCTGGGTATTCTGCAGTGAGGGACTCACCTCCTGACTCCCCAAAGCCTTTCCACCATCTACAAGGCACAAGTCAGGAGTGTGATGGAATACTCTCCACTTGCCTGGATGAGTGCAGCTCCAACAACACTCAAGAAGCTCGAAACACTCCCAGGGCAGGCACAGGGTTAGATACAGAGTAAAGCTCCCTCTACCTGCCCTGGGAGTGTTTGACGGGACAGTGTAGAGGGAGCTTTACTCTGTATCTAACCCTGTGCCTGCCCTGGGAGTGTTTGATGGGACAGTGCAGAGGGAGCTTCACTCTGTATCTAACCCGTGCTGTACCTGCCCCTGGGAGTGTTTGATTGATTTTAGGTGTTAAATAATGAAGTGCTGAGATGAATGGAACCCAGGACACGAGCTGGGGGTATTTTATTGACCCGTGGAGAGAGGCGATGTTTGAGAGGAGCTGCTCCCTCAGCGTTCCACCTTGCGTTGGTGTGAGAGAACATGGAGTGGAACGAGTGCCTCTCACAGGGTCCCAGACTAGGGTCTCACTCTAGTCACCGTTCCCCAGGTGCTGCGAGGGAGAAGCAGCTCCTTTCCCTTCATGTTTGCTGAATGTATCTTCCAAAAAGTTGGCCAACTTCTGACAGTCATCCTACAGAGAGAGAGAGAGAGAGAGAGAGGTGAAGAGTAATATTCTGGATGAAGGACAGGGGAAGGGAACACACATTAAATGGTGAGACTTTGAATGGAGCAGAGTGACCTTGGTGTGAAGGTACAAAGGTCATTAAAGGTGGGGTCACAAATACCGTGCACCATTTAAAGGCAAATGGAATCCTCAGGGGCTCATGTGACCAAAATGGCCAACCAGCTCCCACACCCAAAAGAACGGGAACCGTTTCCAAATATTATAACAGGGGTCCTATGAAACTTGTCGGATCGTGACACAGTTTTGGGGTTCCACTGGGCGAAGGGCCGAAGCAGGGGTCCTTAAAGGGCCGCTGCAGGCCTCTCCAAAAAGCCCCCCAAGAAAAAAACGCTGTACAGTTTATCTACCCACCAGATGCCCCCCGATATTGTCTCCTCCCTTTAAACGTTTACATCTGGCTCAGCTCCAAGGAGAAACTGCCAAATGGTCTGGCCGGAGGCTGGAGTCACGGTGATCGCTCCACCTGCCTGGTGCACACCCAGAGTGGGCGAGTGGGGGCATTAAACCCAGAGCGGGCGAGTGGGGGCATTAAACCCAGAGCGGGCGAGTGGGGGCATTAAACCCAGAGCGGGCGAGTGGGGGCATTAAACCCAGAGCGGGCGAGTGGGGGCATTAAACCCAGAGCGGGCGAGTGGGGTATTAAACCCAGAGCGGGCGAGTGGGGCATTAAACCCAGAGCGGGCGAGTGGGGGCATTAAACCCAGAGCGGGCGAGTGGGGGCATTAAACCCAGAGCGGGCGAGTGGGGGCATTAAACCCAGAGCGGGCGAGTGGGGGCATTAAACCCAGAGCGGGCGAGTGGGGGCATTAAACCCAGAGCGGGCGAGTGGGGGCATTAAACCCAGAGCGGGCGAGTGGGGTATTAAACCCAGAGCGGGCGAGTGGGGCATTAAACCCAGAGCGGGCGAGTGGGGGCATTAAACCCAGAGCGGGCGAGTGGGGGCATTAAACCCAGAGCGGGCGAGTGGGGTATTAAACCCAGAGCGGGCGAGTGGGGCATTAAACCCAGAGCGGGCGAGTGGGGGCATTAAACCCAGAGCAGTGAGTGGGGGCATTAAACCCAGGGCAGCGAGTGGGGCATTAAACCCGGGGCAGTGAGTGGGGCATTAAACCCAGAGCGGGCGAGTGGGGCATTAAACCCAGAGCGGGCGAGTGGGGCATTAAACCCAGAGCGGGCGAGTGGGGGCATTAAACCCAGAGCAGTGAGTGGGGCATTAAACCCGGGGCAGTGAGTGGGGCATTAAACCCGGGGCAGTGAGTGGGGCATTAAACCCGGGGCAGTGAGTGGGGCATTAAACCCGGGGCAGTGAGTGGGGCATTAAACCCAGAGCGGGTGAGTGGAGCATTAAACCCGGGGCAGTGAGTGGGGCATTAAACCCGGGGCAGTGAGTGGGGCATTAAACCCAGAGCGGGTGAGTGGAGCATTAAACCCGGGGCAGTGAGTGGGGCATTAAACCCGGGACAGTGAGTGGGGCATTAAACCCGGGGCAGCGAGTGGGGCAGGCGAGAGCAGCAGAAATATGTGAAAGTCGGGGTGCAACGACGTGAATCGTGCCCTGACCTGATTTTAACAGCACAGTCGCACATTTGACGGCCGATATTGGCCTCGCCAGGCTACCTGGCGCCAAGGACAAGGCAGCGAGAAGGCCATTTAAATAATATTTATTTGAATGTTCCCTCGTGGGCCGGGGGAGCTGGAGCACCCCCAGGGGCCTCGCACTAACCTGACGGCCGGGGAGCATTCCCACGGGTCTGGGGTCAGGAGGGAGACTCACCAGCGAGATGGAGAAGAGGCCCAGGAGTTAAAACCGCCCAGGCCTCACTCCAGAGGAGCATTCCCCGCCGTCCGCCGTCCCCCCGCTGAACTCGGCCCCGAGCTACAGCAGGCCTCTAATGTTGGATTTGTACTCGACCTTAGTTAAACCCCGGTTGGTCCTCCCATTTTAGGAAGAATCCAAACCCAATGGGGAGAGGTGGCATAGATTCACAGGGATTGTTCTCCTTGGAACAGAGAGGGTTCAGAGGAGATTTGATAGAGGTGTTCAAAATCATAAATAAGGAGAAACTGTTTCCATTGGCGGAAGGGTCGGTAACCAGAGGACACAGATTTAAGGTGATCGGCAAAATTGGTTTGCCCGAAACGAGTGGAGCTGGGGCCTACTGTGTACAGGGTGACCAGGCCCATGTGAGGCCTGACCAGCAGATTTTAAAGGACCGCTGGAGGCTGCCACTGAAAAGGTGAGCTTTTAACAAAATACTTAGAATCATAGAGAGATACAGCACAGAGGGAGGCCATTCGGCCCATTGTGCCTGTGCCGGCTCTTTGAAAGAGCTGTCCAATCAGTCCCACTCCCCTGCTCTTTCCCCATAGCCCGGTAAATTTTTCCCTTCAAGTATTTCTCCAATTCCCTTTTGAAAGTTATTATTGAATCTGCTCCCACCGCCCTTTCAGGCAGTGAATTCCAGATCAGAACAACTCGCTGCGTAAAAAAATGTTTCCTCATCTCCCCTCTGGCTCTTTTGCCGATCACCTTAAATCCGTGTCCTCTGGTTACCGACCCTTCCGCCACTGGACACAGTTTCTCCTGATCGATTCTATCCTAAACCATACATAATTTTAAACACCTCTATCAAATTTCCTCTTAATCTTCTCTGCTCTAAGGAGAACAATCCCAGCTTCTCCAGTCTCCACGTAACTGAAGTCCCTCATCCCTGGTAGCAAGGAGTGGAGAGAGGTGTCAGTGTGTCTTAGGATTAATAAACCCCAGCCGTTACCTGACTGATGAATCCGTATCGCACCAGCTCCTGAGCCAGTTCCTGAGAACCCTCACCTGTCGGAGAGAGAGAATGCGAGTGAGAGTGAGAGTGACGAGAGAGAGAGAGAGAGAGAGAATGAGTGAGAGTGTGAGAGAGAGCGAGAGTGAGAGAGAGGGAGTGAGAGTGTGAGAGCGAGAGTGACGAGAGAGAGAGAGAGAGGGAGAATGAGTGAGAGTGTGAGAGAGAGCGAGAGTGAGAGAGAGGGAGTGAGAGTGTGAGAGAGAGAGTGACGAGAGAGAGAGAGAGAGAGAGAGGGAGAATGAGTGAGAGTGTGAGAGAGAGAGTGAGAGAGCGAGAGTGAGAAAGAGAGAGAGTGAGAAAGTGAGCGAGCGAGAAAGAGTGAGAGAATGAGAGAGAGAGTGAGAGTGAGAGGGGAGAGAGAATGAGAGAGGGAGAGAGTGAGAGAGTGAGAGGGAGCGAGAGATAGAGTGAAAGAGAGAGAAAGAGTCAGAACATCAAACAACACTTTCCAGCTGGCAGTCTGGGGCAGCAGGAGAGTGGGAGTGAGCTGGGAAGTACGGAGATGGGGGTTGATTATAACTGTGGGGGTCAGGGTACCGGCAGGGGTTGAAAGTTCAGGCCCCGGGGATTTTAATTCCTGAGCCTTGTTTCAATGAGCAGGGAGAAGACGGAGAGAAACCGCGGCCGGGGACAGACAGGGGGCTCTCAGACTCCCAGGTGGGGTCTCGTGCGAGGGGGAGGGGGTCTCAAAGAAGGGGAGGGGTCTCACAGGAGGGGGAGGGGGAGGGGTCTTGGGGAGAGGGGTCTTGGGGAGAGGGGTCTTGTAGGGAGAGGGGTCTCATGGGGCGGGTCACGTGGGGACGGGTCTTGTGGGGAGGGGGTCCTGCGGGAGGGGTCCTGCGGGAGGGGGAGGGGTCTTGTGGGAGGGTGAGGGTCCTGTGGGGAGGGCGAGGGTTCTCGTCGGGGGGAGGGGTCTTGTGGGGAGGGGGGGAATCCGTGACTGTCCTCGTGGGGCCTGGAGAATTCCTGCTCCCTCTGGCCCCACACAGGAAGGTTTGACACTTTCCCTGGAGGGTCTTGTGGAAACTGAAATAAAATGAAGGAGTCACCGTGTGGAAGGGACAGTGGATAAATAATGCAGAGGTTCAGTAATGTTCTGAAACAGAGGGCTCGTCGGTAACCTC
This sequence comes from Heptranchias perlo, assembly GCF_035084215.1. NCBI lineage: Eukaryota > Metazoa > Chordata > Chondrichthyes > Hexanchiformes > Hexanchidae > Heptranchias > Heptranchias perlo. Next base: position 172,201,712 of record NC_090326.1, on the reverse strand, counting down.
GTCAGACATGGGGGAGGTCACTACAGACCCCAGTTAACAAACAATGGGTCAATGAATGAAGGAAGATGGGAACTAATCACGGAGATGGGACAGGTTGTAGAATCGGATAAACTAATCATCAGGGCGCAGGGAAAGGGAACAAATGTGTAATCATGGGACAGATTATAGGATCGTATAAACCAGGAGGAAAAACCCCAGACAGCAGCGAGACCCGAGGAGCAACACTCGACAGCAGGGACCTGGGGGCAGAAACCCTACGTTGGGGTTTGGACAGAGATCGATCACCTCGGAGCAAATCGGGTAATATCAATATACGTTGTGAGTCTTATATTTTGGAATTGTACTTTAAACTACGAATGGTGTTTGTTAAGTATTTATTAAAGATAAACCTTTGTACCCGAAATCTGTTGCCGGTGCGTTTGTTCAGCCCAAACTTACATTTGAACCCTAAAAGGAAAGGGAGGATCTTTCGAACATCGAGCGAAATCGGAGCAACAGTCTCTCCATCCCTCCCGACAGGGAGACCACCACTTTCAGCTCCGAGGCCTCCGCACCGAGACCATTGGGGTCCCAGTGATGGACTAGGACCCCGATTTACTGAGGCCCCTCCCCCTGTACAACCCTGAGCTCAACAGTCGGGGTCTGAGGGAGTGAGAATCCACTCGTGTCCATCGGCCCGCCCAGACCCCGCCGCTCAAACACATCACCCAACATGGGGTCTACACAGGGAGTCAGAGTGGATCGAGGGAGGGAGGGAGGCAGCTTACAGCCCTCCCCACCCCGAAAGGTTCTGACTCTCTATCTCAGCTCCCTACACCCTGCACAAGCCCTGTCCTCGCTGGTTGCCCTGTGGTTACAGAATCAGAGAAAATTTACGGCACAGAAGGAGGCCATTCGGCCCATCGAGTCCGTGCCGGCTGAGAAACGAGCCACCCAGCCTAATCCCACTTTCCCACATTTGGTCCGTAGCCCTGCAGGTCACGGCTCTTCAGGTGAACATCCAGGTATTTTTAAATGAGTTGAGGGTTTCTGCCTCTCCCACCCTCTCAGGCAGTGAGTTCCAGACCCCCACCACCCTCTCGGGGAAAACATTCTCCTCAGCTCGATGTAAAATCTCCTCCATGTGAAAACTGGCAGAAATTTAGAAAGTCTATTCTGGAGAGATTTGGAGACAATCTGTGGGAAATGGGGTGAAAATCTGAGATACAGACGGCCCGGGCCAGCTGTGGGAGACGGAGAGATACTCACTGGGCAGAAGATCACAGCTCAGCTGTCTGTGTAAAGTATCGTCCAACTTCAGGAATAGAGTGAGCTGTAGGAGGAAGGAAAAGAGGGGTCAGTAGAGGGAGAGAGAAGGGGGGTCAGCACAGGGGGAGAGAGGGGGGTCATTAAAGGGGGGTCAGTAGAGGGGGACAGAGGGGTGTCAGTAGAGGGGGAAAGATGTGGGTCAGTACAGGGGGGTCAGTAGAGGGGGAGAGATGGGAGTCAGTAGAGGGTCAGTACAGGGGGAGAGAGGGTCAGAGAGGGGGAGAGAGGGGTGTCAGTAGAGGGGGATCAGAACAAAGGGGAGAGGGGGGTCAGTAGAGGGAGAGAGTCGGGGTTTTTTTTTAATTCGCTCATGGGATGTGGGCGTCGCTGGCGAGGCCGGCATTTATTGCCCAACCCATGATGGGGCGGTAATTGGCCGGATTGGATTTGTCCTGCTTTTTGTGGACGGGACATACCTGGGCAATTTTCCACATTGTCGGGTAGATGCCAGTGTTGTAGCTGTACTGGAACAGCTTGGCTAGAGGCGCAGCTAGTTCTGGAGCACAAGTCTTCAGCACTACAGCTGGGATGTTGTCGGGGCCCATAGCCTTTGCTGTATCCAGTGCACTCAGCCGTTTCTTGATATCATGTGGAGTGAATCGAATTGGCTGAAGACTGGCTTCTGTGATGGTGGGGATATCGGGAGGAGGCTGAGATGGATCATCCACTCGGCACTTCTGGCTGAAGATGGTTGCAAACGCTTCAGCCTTGTCTTTTGCACTCACGTGCTGGACTCCGCCATCATTGAGGATGGGGATGTTTGCAGAGCCTCCTCCGCCCGTTAATTGTTTAATTGTCCACCACCATTCACAACTGGATGTGGCAGGACTGCAGAGCTTTGATCTGATCCGTTGGTTGTGGAATCGCTTAGCTCTGTCTATAGCATGTTGCTTCCGCTGTTTAGCATGCATGTAGTCCTGAGTTGTAGCTTCACCAGGTTGGCACCTCATTTTGAGGTATGCCTAGTGCTGCTCCTGGCATGCTCTTCTACACTCCTCATTGAACCAGGGTTGATCCCCTGGCTTGTTGGTAATGGTAGAGTGAGGAATATGCCGGGCCATGAGGTTACAGATTGTGCTGGAATACAATTCTGCTGCTGCTGATGGCCCACAGCGCCTCATGGATGCCCAGTTTTGAGCTGCTAGATCTGTTCTGAATCTATCCCATTTAGCACGGTGGTAGTGCCACACAACACATTGGATGGTGTCCTCAGTGCGAAGACGGGACTTCATCTCCACAAGGACTGTGCGGTGGTCACAATACTGTCATGGACAGATGCATCTGCGACAGGTGAGGACGAGGTCAAGTAAGTTTTTCCCTCGTGTTGATTCGCTCACCACCTGCCGCAGGCCCAGTCTAGCAGCTATGTCCTTCAGGACTCGGCCAGCTCGGTCAGTAGTGGTGCTACCGAGCCACTCTTGGTGATGGACATTGAAGTCCCCCACCCAGAGTACATTTTGTGCCCTTGTTACCCTCAGTGCTTCCTCCAAGTGGTGTTCAACATGGAGGAGGACTGATTCATCAGCTGAGGGAGGGCAGTAGGTGGTAATCAGCAGGAGGTTTCCTTGCCCATGTTTGACCTGATGCCATGAGATTTCATGGGGTCCAGAGTCAATGTTGAGGACTCCCAAGGCCACTCCCTCCTGACTGTATATCACTGTACCGCCACCTCTGGCCGGTGGGACAGGACATACCCAGGGATGGTGATGGAAGAGTCTGGGACGTTGGCCGAAAGATATGATTCTGTAAGTATGGCTATGTCAGGCTGTTGCTTGACTGGTCTGTGGGACAGCTCTCCCAATTTTGGCACAAGTCCCCAGATGTTAGTGAGGAGGACTTTGCAGGGTTGACTGGGCTTGGTGTTTTGCCGTTGTCGTGTCCGGTGCCTAGTGGTCCGATGCCGGGTGGTCTGTCCGGTTTTATTCTTATTATGACTTTTCTTAGCGAGATTTTACAACTGAGTGTCTTGCTGGGCCATTTCAGAGGGCAATTAAGAATCAACCACATTGCTGTGGGTCTGGAGTCACATATAGGCCAGACCGGGTAAGGACGGCAGGTTTCCTTCCCTGAAGGACATTAGTGAACCAGATGGGTTTTTACGACAATCCGGTAGTTTTATGGCCATCATCACTGATACTAGTATTTTAATTCCAGATTTTATTTAATTAATTGAATTTAAATTCGCCAGCTGCCGTGGCAGGATTTGAACTCATGACTCCGGATTATTAGTCCAGACCGCTGGATTACTGGTCCACTAACATAACCACTATGCTACCATACCCAGTAAAGGGAAAGAGAGGGGGTTACTACATATGAGTGTGCACATGTAAACGAGTCAGTGTGTGAGTGGGTGTTTGGGTGGGTGTGAGTGGGTGTTGGGTGGGTGTGAGTGGGTGTGAGTTTGTGTTTGGGTGGGTGAGTGGGTGGGTGAGTGGGTGTGAGTTTGTGTTTGGGTGGGTGTGAGTGGGTGTTGGGTGGGTGTGAGTGGGTGTGAGTTTGTGTTTGGGTGGGTATGAATGGGTGTGAGTTTGTGTTTGGGTGGGTGTTAGTGGGTGTGAGTTTGTGTTTGGGTGGGTGTGAGTTTGTGTTTGGGTGGGTGCGAGTGGGTCTGCGTGTGTGTGTCTTTACATATGTGTGTGTGTGTGTGCATGTGAGTGTGGTTTTGAGCATGTTTGATTCTCTCTGTCGCACTCTCACTCACTCTCAGTCCTGAGCTTTACCTACATGCCATCGCGTGTTGTCCTCATGTAATTCCAGGTGACATTGCATCTGAATCACCTGTCAGGTGGACAAGGCAAACATATTACAACAGATCCTCACACACTGTCCCACCATGGTATTCACCACATACACCCACTCACACTCACCCACTCACACCCACTCACACTCACCCAAACACCCACTCACACTCACCCAAACACCCACCCAAACACCCACTCACACTCACCCACTCACACCCACCCAAACACCCACTCACCCAAACACCCACTGACACCCACCCAAACACCCACTGACACCCACCCAAACATCCACTCACACTCACCCAAACACCCACTCACACCCACCCACTCACACCCACCCAAACACCCACTCACACTCACCCAAACACCCACTCACACCCACCCAAACACCCACTGACACCCACCCAAACACCCACTCACACTCACCCACTCACACCCACCCAAACACCCACTCACACTCACCCAAACACCCACTCACACCCACCCAAACACCCACTGACACCCACCCAAACACCCACTGACACCCACCCAAACACCCACTCACACTCACCCAAACACCCACTCACACTCACCCACTCACACCCACCCAAACACCCACTCACACTCACCCAAACACCCACTGACACCCACCCAAACACCCACTGACACCCACCCAAACACCCACTCACACTCACCCACTCACACCCACCCAAACACCCACTCACACTCACCCAAACACCCACTGACACCCACCCAAACACCCACTGACACCCACCCAAACACCCACTGACACCCACCCAAACACCCACTCACACTCACCCAAACACCCACTCACACTCACCCACTCACACCCACCCAAACACCCACTCACACTCACCCAAACACCCACTGACACCCACCCAAACACCCACTGACACCCACCCAAACACCCACTCACACTCACCCACTCACACCCACCCAAACACCCACTCACACTCACCCAAACACCCACTCACACCCACCCAAACACCCACTGACACCCACCCAAACATCCACTCACACTCACCCAAACACCCACTCACACCCACCCAAACACCCACTGACACCCACCCAAACACCCACTCACACTCACCCAAACACCCACTCACACCCACCCAAACACCAACTGACACCCACCCAAACACCCACTGACACCCACCCAAACACCCACTCACACTCACCCAAACACCCACTCACACTCACCCACTCACACCCACCCACACTCACCCAAACACCCACTCACACACACACATAGTCATAGATTCATCGAGTTCTACAGCACGGATAGAGACCCTTCGGCCCATCGTGTCCGCGCCGGCCATCAGCCCTGTCTACTCTAATCCCATATTCCAGCATTTGGTCCGTAGCCTTGTATGCTATGGCATTTCAAGTGCTCATCCAAATGCTTCTTGAATGTTGTGAGGGTTCCTGCCTCCACAACCCTCTCAGGCAGTGAGTTCCAGACTCCAACCACCCTCTGGGTGAAAAAGTTCTTTCTCAAATCCCCTCTAAACCTCCCGCCTTTTACCTTGAATCTATGTCCCCTTGTTACAGAACCCTCAACGAAGGGAAAAAGCTCCTTAGTATCCATCCTATCTGTGCCCCTCATAATTTTGTACACCTCAATCATGTCCCCCCTCAGCCTCCTCTGCTCCAAGGAAAACAAACCCAATCTTCCCAGTCTCTCTTCATAGCTGAAGCGCTCCAGCCCTGGTAACATCCTGGTGAATCTCCTCTGCACCCTCTCCAAAGCGATCACATCCTTCCTGTAGTGCGGCGACCAGAACTGCACACAGTACTCCAGCTGTGGCCTAACCAGTGTTTTATACAGCTCCATCATAACCTCCTTGCTCTTATATTCTATGCCTCGGCTAATAAAGGCAAGTATCCCATATGCCTTCTTTACCACCTTATCTACCTGTTCCGCCGCCTTCAGGGATCTGTGAACTTGCACACCAAGATCCCTCTGACCCTCTGTCTTGCCTAGGGTCCTCCCATTCATTGTGTATTCCCTTGCCTTGTTAGTCCCTCCAAAGTGCATCACCTCGCACTTTTCCGGGTTAAATTCCATTTGCCACTGTTCCGCCCATCTGACCAACCCATCTATATCGTCCTGCAGACTGAGGCTATCCTCCTCACACCCAAACACCCACTGACACCCACCCAAACACCCACTCACACTCACCCAAACACCCACTCACACTCACCCACTCACACCCACCCAAACACCCACTCACACCCACCCAAACACCCACTCACACTCACCCACTCACACCCACCCACTCACACCCAAACACGCACTCACACCCATCCACTCACACTCACCCAAACACCCACTCACACCCACCCAAACACCCACTCACACCCACCCAAACACCCACTCACACTCACCCAAACACCCACTCACACCCACCCACATGTACATGTCACTCTGCTTTTTTAGAAAGGAGAGAGAGGGAAACCGGGGAATTATAGACCTGTTAGCCTAACATCTGTTGTGGGGAAAATGCTGGAGTCTGTAATTAAGGATAGGGTGACTGAACACCTCGAGAATTTTCAGTTAATCAGAGAGAGCCAGCATGGATTTGTGAAAGGTAGGTCGTGCCTGACAAACCTGATTGAATTTTTTGAAGAGGTGACTAAAGTAGTGGACAGGGGAAGGTCAATGGATGTTATTTATATGGACTTCCAGAAGGCATTTGATAAGGTCCCACATAAGAGACTGTTAGCTAAGATAGAAGCCCATGGAATCGAGGGAAAAGTACGGACTTGGTTGGGAAGTTGGCTGAGCGAAAGGCGACAGAGAGTAGGGATAATGGGAAGGTACTCACATTGGCAGGATGTGATTAGTGGAGTCCCGCAGGGATCTGTCTTGGGGCCTCAATTATTCACAATATTTATTAATGACTTAGATGAAGGCATAGAAAGTCTCATATCTAAGTTTGCCGATGACACAAGATTGGTGGCATTGTAAGCAGTGTAGATGGAAAAATAAAATTACAAAGCGATATTGATAGATTAGGTGAATGGGCAAAACTGTGGCAAATGTAATTCAATGTAGACAAATGTGAGGTCATCCACTTTGGATCAAAAAAGGATAGAACAGGGTACTTTCTAAATGGTAAAAAGTTAAAAACAGTGGATGTCCAAAGGGACTTAGGGGTTCAGGTACATAAATCATTGAAGTGTCATGAACAGGTGTAGAAAATAATCAAGAAGGCTAATGGAATGCTGGCCTTTATATCTAGAGGACTGGAGTACAAGGGGGCAGAAGTTATGCTGCAGCTGTACAAAACCCTGGTTAGACCGCACCTGGAGTACTGTGAGCAGTTCTGGGCACCGCACCTTCGGAAGGACATATTGGCCTTGGAGGGAATGCAGCGTAGGTTTACTAGAATGATACCCGGACTTCAAGGGTTAAGTTACGAGGAGAGATTACAGAAATTGGGGTTGTCTTGTCTGGAGTTTCGAAAGTTAAGGGGTGATCTGATCGAAGTTTATAAGATATTAAGGGGAACGGATAGGGTGGATAGAGAGAAACTATTTCCGCTGGTTGGGGATTCTAGGAGTAGGGGGCACAGTCTAAAAATTAGAGCCAGACCTTTCAGGAGCGAGATTAGAAAACATTTCTACACACAAAGGGTGGTAGAAGTTTGGAACTCTCTTCCGCAAACGGCAATTGATACTAGCTCAATTGCTAAATTTAAATCTGAGATAGATAGCTTTATGGCAACCAAAGGTATTAAGGGATATGGGCCAAAGGCAGGTATATGGAGTTAGATCACAGATCAGCCATGATCTTATCAAAGGCAGAGCAGGCACGAGGGGCTGAATGGCCTACTCCTGTTCCTATGTTCCTACACCCACCCAAACACCTACTCACACCCACCCAAACACCTACTCACACTCACCCAAACACCTACTCACACCCACCCAAACACCCACTGACACCCACCCAAACACCTACTCACACCCACCCAAACACCCACTCACACTCACCCAAACACCCACTCACACTCACCCAAACACCCACTCACACTCACCCAAACACCCACTCACACTCACCCAAACACCCACCCAAACACCCACTCACACCCACCCAAACACCCACTCACACCCACCCAAACACCCACTCACACCCACCCAAACACCCACTCACACTCACCCAAACACCCACCCAAACACCCACCCAAACACCCACTCACACCCACCCAAACACCCACTCACACTCACCCAAACACCCACTCACACTCACCCAAACACCCACCCAAACACCCACTCACACCCACCCAAACACCCACTCACACTCACCCAAACACCCACTCACACTCACCCAAACACCCACTCACACCCACCCAAACACCCACTCACACCCACCCAAACACCCACTCACACCCACCCAAACACCCACTCACACCCACCCAAACACCCACTCACACCCACCCAAACACCCACTCACACCCACCCAAACACCCACCCAAACACCCACCCAAACACCCACTCACACTCACCCAAACACCCACCCAAACACCCACTCACACCCACCCAAACACCCACCCAAACACCCACCCAAACACCCACTCACACTCACCCAAACACCCACCCAAACACCCACCCAAACACCCACCCAAACACCCACCCAAACACCCACCCAAACACCCACTCACATTCACCCAAACACCCACTCACATTCACCCAAACACCCACCCAAACACCCACTCACACCCACCCAAACACCCACTCACACCCACCCAAACACCCACCCAAACACCCACCCAAACACCCACTCACATTCACCCAAACACCCACTCACACTCACCCAAACACCCACTCACACCCACCACTGTCCCAGCCCTTTTTATTTAACACAATCAAATTCATATCAGGAAAGGCCGAGTGAGAGAGACTGGGGTGTCGTGCTTCTCCAGAGAGAGCCAGAGAGCATCTAATGGGTGGACAGGGGGGTGATGAATGGGGGGGTGACGAATGGGGGGTGATGAACAGGGGGGGGGGGTGAACAGGGGGTGATGAATGGGGGGTGATGAACAGGGGGGTGATGAATGGGGGGGTGATGAACGGGGGGGTGATGAACGGGGGGGGGGGGGGGGTGAACAGGGGGTGATGAATGGGGGGGCGATGAACGGGGGGGTGATGAACGGGGGGGGGGGGGGGGGTGAACAGGGGGTGATGAATGGGGGGGTGATGAACAGGGGGGTGATGAACGGGGGGGGGGGGGGGGGGTGAACAGGGGGGTGATGAACGGGGTGGGGTGAACAGGGGGTGATGAACGGGGGGGGGGTGAACAGGGGGTGATGAATGGGGGGGGTGAACAGGGGGTGATGAACGGGGGGTGATGAATGGGGGGGGTGATGAATGGGGGGGGTGATGAACGGGGGGGTGATGAACGGAGGTGGGGGTGAATGGGGGGTGATGATTAGGGGGGGTGGGGGTGAATGGGGGGTGATGAACGGGGGTGGGGGTGAATGGGGGGTGATGATTAGGGGGGGTGGGGGTGAATGGGGGGTGATGATTAGGGGGGTGGTGGTGAATGGGGGGTGATGATTGGGGGGGGGTGATGAATGGGGGGTGATGATTAGGGGGGGGTGATGAATGGGGGGTGATGATTGGGGGGGGGGGTGAATGGGGGGTGATGATTGGGGGGGGGTGGTGAATGGGGGGTGATGATTAGGGGGGGTGATGAATGGGGGGTGATGATTGGGGGGGGGGTGAATGGGGGGTGATGATTAGGGGGGGGTGATGAATGGGGGGTGATGATTGGGGGGGGGGTGAATGGGGGGTGATGATTGGGGGGGGGTGGTGAATGGGGGGTGATGATTAGGGGGGGTGATGATTGGGGGGGGGTGATGATTAGGGGGGGTGGTGAATGGGGGGTGATGATTAGGGGGGGTGATGAACGGGGGGTGATGAACGGGGGTAATGGACAGGGAGAGTGGGTTCTGTACCTGGGACACCCATGGCCTCTCACACCCACTGACATGCAGAGATCACTGGATCAGGAGCAGAGCCGTGGCTGATATCTCCTGGGAGCTCTGATCTTTTGGGGTCAGTTTTCAATCTGCTGTACAGTCCGAGATCGGCTGTATCACTGGACACCATGGACCAGCTGTGCTCCGTGTTGTGTACTGCGTTCCGTGCCACACACGCTGCCCCATGTGTGGCTCCCTTGCACTGCTCTGTCACTCCCTTGTGTCACCTTTCACTATGTTGCTGGATATACTGAAGATAAACGAGTGTCTCACCTTCCTTGTCTCCAGTTCATGCTCTTCTGTGGTGGGAGATTTCACCGACTCCGTTGTTTGGGGGATCAGGGTCTCGGCCCAGAACAAGTGGTGTGGCCGGTCGGAGGAAAAGGCCATTAAAGGATAAATACCATTCCTGAAAATCAGAGAGAGAGGTCGCAGTCACATCACCCAGGAGGCTCGAGATCTGCACACCTACCCCCCATATACACAAATATTTACACACACAATATACACAAATAAGAACATAAGAAATAGGAGCAGGAGTAGGCCATTCGGCCCCTCGAGCCTGCTCCACCATTTAACGAGATCATGGCTGATCTTCTACCTCATCCCCATTTTCCTGCACCATCCCCATATCCCTTGATGCCTTTAATATCTAGAAATCTATCGATCTCTGTTTTGAATGTACTCAATGACTGAGCCTCCACAGCCCTCTGGGGTAGAGAATTCCAAAGATTCACCACCCTCTGAGTGAAGAAATTTCTCCTCATCTCAGTCCTAAATGGCCGACCCCTTATTCTGAGACTGTGACCCCTCGTTCTAAATTCCCCAGTCAGGGGAAACATCCTCCCTGCATCTACCCTGTCGAGCCCTGTAAGAATTTTGTCTGTTTCAATAAGATCACAACTCATTCTTCTAAACTCGAGTGAATACAGGTCTAGTCAACTCAATCTCTCCTCATACGACAATCCTGCCATCCCAAGAATCAGTCTGGTGAACCTTCGCTGCACTCCCTCTATGGCAAGTATATCCTTTCTTAGGTAAGGAGACCAAAATTGTACACAATACTCCAGGTGTGGTCTCACCAAGGCCCTGTATAACTGCAGTAAGACATCCTTGCTCCTGTACTCAAATCCTCTTGTAATTAAGGTCAACATACCATTTGCCTTCCTAACTGCTTGCTGCACCTGCATGTTAGCTTTCAGTGACTCATGTACAAGGACACCCAGGTCCCTTTGTACATCAACATTTCCCAATCTCTCACCATTTAAATAATACTCTGCATTTCTGTTTTTCCTACCAAAGTGGATAACTTCACATTTTTCCACATTATATTCCATCTGCCATGTTCTTGCCCACTCACTGAGCCTGTCTGTATCCCCTTGAAGCCTCTTTGCATCCTCCTCACAGCTCACAATCCCACCTAGTTTTGATCATCAGCAAACTTGGAAATATTACATTTGGTTCCCTCATCCAAATCATTGATATATATTGTGAATAGCTGGGGCCCAAGCACTGATCCCTGCGGTACCCCACTAGTCACAGTCTGCCAACCTGAAAAAGACCCATTTATTCCTACTCTCTGTTTCCTGTCTGTCAACCAATTCTCAATCCATGCCAGTATATTCCCCCCAATCCCATGTGCTCTAACTTTGTTCACCAACCTCCTGTGTGGGACCTTATCGAAAGCCTTCTGAAAATCCAAATACACCACATCCACTGGTTCTCCCTTATCTATTCTACTAGTTACATCCTCAAAGAACTCCAATAGGTTTGTCAAACATGATTTCCCTTTCATAAATCCATGTTGACTCTGCCAATCCTATTATTATTTTCTAAATGTCCTGTTATCACATCCTTTATAATAGACTCTAGCATTTTCCCTACTACTGATGTTAGGCTAACCGGTCTGTAATTCCTTGTTTTCTCTCTCCCTCCTTTTTTAAATAGTGGGGTTACATTTGCCACCCTCCAATCTGCAGGAACCATTTCAGAATCTATAGAATTTTGGAAGATGACAACCAATGCATCCACTATCTCTACAGCCACCTCTTTCAAAACCCTGGGATGTAGATCATCGGGCCCTTGGGATTTATCGACTTTCAGTCCCATTCATTTCTCTAGAACTATTTTTTTACCAATACTAATTTCCTTCAGTTCCTCATTCTCGCCAGACCCTTGGTTCTCTTGTATTTCTGGGAGCTTTTTTGTGTCTTCTTCTGTGAAGACAGACACAAAGTATTTGTTTAATTTCTCTGCCATTTCCTTATTCCCCATTATAAATTCTCCCGTCTCTGTCTGTAAGGGACCCACATTTGCCTTCACCAGTCTTTTCCTTTTTACGTACCTATAGGAGCTTTTACAGTTTTTATGTTTCTTGCTAGTTTACTCTCATATTCTATTTTCCATCTTTATCAATTTCTTGGTCCTCCTTTGCTGAATTCTAAAATGCTCCCAATCCTCAGGTTTACTGCTTTTTCTGGCAGCTTTATCTGTCTCTTTCTTTGATTTAATACAATCTTTAATTTCTCTTGTTAGCCACGGTTGGACCACTTTTCCTGTTGTTTTTTTTTGCCCTAAAGGAATATATATTTGTTGCAAATTATGTATTAATTCTTTAAATGCCAGCCATTGTCTGTCTACTGTCATACCTTTTAATGTAGTTCCCCAATCAACCACAGCCAATTGCGCCTCATACCTTCGTAGTTTCCTTTGTTTAGATTTAAGACCCTAGTTTTGGATTGAACTACATCACTTTCAAACTTAATGAAGAATTCTGTCATATTATGATCACTCTTCCCGAAGGGCTCCTTTACAACAAGATTATTAATTAACCCTTTCTCATTGCACAATACTAGATCTAAAATTGAAACATACAAAATTCTTACAGGGCTCGACAGGGTAGATGCAGGGAGGATGTTTCCCTTGGCTGGGGAGTCTAGAACCAGGGGTCACAGTCTCAGAATAAGGGGTCGGCCATTTAGGACTGAGATGAGGAGAAATTTCTTCACTCAGAGGGTGGTGAATCTTTGGAATTCTCTACCCCAGAGGGCTGTGGAGGCTCAGTCATTGAGTACATTCAAAACAGAGATCGATAGATTTCTAGATATTAAAGGCATCAAGGGATATGGGGATAGTGCAGGAAAATGGGGTTGATGTAGAAGATCAGCCATGATCTTGTTGAATGGAGGAGCAGGCTCAAGGGGCCGAATGGCCTACTCCTACTCCTATTTCTTATGTTCTTGTGTAAAATTGCCTGTTCCTTAGTTGGTTCCTCAACATACTGATCTAGAAAATCATCTTGTTTACATTCCAGGAATATACACACACACAATATACACACTCATACATCCTATATATACACAAATATACACTCCATATACATACTTGTACACCCCATAGACACAAATATATACACCCCATATACACTAATATACATACACACCAGATACACAAATATGTATATTTTGCTACCCCGTGGCTCAGTCGGTAGCAAACTCACCTCTGACTCAGAAGGTTGCGGGTTCAAGTCCCACTTCAGAGACTTGAGGATATAGTCCAGGCTAACACTCCCAGTGCAGTATTGAGGGAGTGCTGCACTGTCAGAGGTGCCGTCTTTTTGGAGGACAGAGATGGGGGTGGGTGAGAATGTTGAAGAAGAAATTGGCAGACTGTACACATTGTGTACTTGAAACAAAAAAATTTGCAGGGCCACAGGGAAAGGGCGGGGCAGTGGGACCAGCTGGATTGCTCTTACACAGAGCCAGCATGGAGTCGATGGGCCGAATGGCCTCCTTCCATGCTGTAACCGTCTATGATTCTAAATATACACACATACAATATACACAAACATACATACACACCAGATATACAAATATGCACACACAACATAAACACTCATACATCCCATAGAAACACAAATATACACTCCATATACATGCTCATACACCCCATCTACACCCCATCTACACATTCAAATGCCCCATATACACAAATATATACACCCCATATACACAAAAACAGGCAGAGGGTGTCAGGAAGGGACAGAGAGTTCAACAAAGGTAATAGTGCATTAGTGACTAAGGTCACGTCAGGGAAAAAAAGTAAAAAGTTAAAATTAAAGGCTCTTTATCTGAATGCACGAAGCATTCGTAACAAGAGAGAGGAATTAATGGCACAAATAGAGATAAATGGGTTTCATAGAGTCATAGAGTTATACAGCACGGATAGAGGCCCTTCGGCCCATCGTGTCCGCGCCGGCCATCAAGCCCTGTCTAATCTAATCCCATATTCCAGCATTTGGTCCGTAGCCTTGTATGCTATGGCATTTCAAGTGCTCATCCAAATGCTTCTTGAATGTTGTGAGGGTTCCTGCCTCCACAACCCTCTCAGGCAGTGAGTTCCAGACTCCAACCACCCTCTGGGTGAAAAAGTTCTTTCTCAAATCCCCTCTAAACCTCCCGCCTTTTGCCTTGAATCTATGTCCCCTTGTTATAGAACCCTCAATGAAGGGAAAAAGCTCCTTCGTATCCATCCTATCTGTGCCCCTCATAATTTTGTACACCTCAATCATGTCCCCCCTCAGCCTCCTCTGCTCCAAGGAAAACAAACCCAATCTTCCCAGTCTCTCTTCATAGCTGAAGCGCTCCAGCCCTGGTAACATCCTGGTGAATCTCCTCTGCACCCTCTCCAAAGCGATCACATCCTTCCTGTAGTGTGGCGACCAGAACTGCACACAGTACTCCAGCTGTGGCCTAACCAGTGTTTTATACAGCTCCATCATAACCTCCTTGCTCTTATATTCTGTGCCTCGGCTAATAAAGGCAAGTATCCCATATGCCTTCTTTACCACCTTATCTACCTGTTCCGCCGCCTTCAGGGATCTGTGAACTTGCACACCAAGATCCCTCTGTCCCTCTGTCTTGCCTAGAGTCTTCCCATTCATTGTGTATTCCCTTGCCTTGTTAGTCCCTCCAAAGTGCATCACCTCGCACTTTTCCGGGTTAAATTCCATTTGCCACTGTTCCGCCCATCTGACCAACCCATCTATATCGTCCTGCAGACTGAGGCTATCCTCCTCGCTATTTACCACCCTACCAATTTTTGTATCATCAGCGAACTTACTGATCATACCTTTTACATTCATATCCAAGTCGTTAATGTAGACCACAAACAGCAAGGGCCCCAGCACAGATCCCTGTGGTACCCCACTGGCCACAGGCTTCCAGTCACAAAAACAACCTTCGACCATCACCCTCTGCCTTCTGCCACTAAGCCAGTTTTGTATCCAAAGTGCCAAGGCACCCTGGATTCCATGGGCTCGTACCTTCTTGACCAGTCTCCTGTGCGGGACTTTATCAAAGGCCTTATTGAAATTAAGGGTTTGATCTAGACATGATTGCAAAATGATCCACGGGAGAAGTGATCCACCCGTAGCTAACTAAAGAAGTTAAGGAGAGTATTAGATTGAAAGAAGAGGCCTACAATGTTGCCAAGAAGAGTAATAAGCCTGGGGATTGGGAGAGTTTTAGAAACCAACAAAGGACGACCAAAAAATTGATAAAAAGGGAGAAAATAGAATATGAAAATAAACTAGCAAGAAATATAAAAACAGATTGTAAGAGCTTCTACAAGTATGTAAAAAGGAAGAGAGCAGCAAAAGTAAATGTTGGTCCCTTAGAGGCTGAGACAGGAGAAATTATAATGGGGAATCAGGAAATGGCAGATGGATTAAACAAATATTTTGTATCTGTCTTCACAGTGGAAGACACAAAAAACATACCAGAAATAGTGGGGAACCAAGGGGTAAATGAGAGAGAGGAACTTAAAACAATTAATATCACTAGAGGAAAAGTACATGAGAAACTAATGGGACTAAAAGACAATAAATCTCCTGGACCTGATGGCCGACATCCGAGGGTTCGAAAAGAGGGGGCTGCAGAGATAGTGGATGCATTGGTTATAATCTTCCAAAATTCCTTAGATTCTGGAATGGTCCCCGTGGATTGGAAGGTAGCAAATGTAATCCCGCTATTCAAGAAAGGAGGGAGGGAGAAAACAGGGAACGACAGGCCAGTTAGCCTGACATCAGTTGTCGGGAAAATGCTGGAATCCATTATTAAGGAAGTGGTAACAGGGCACTTAGAAAATCATAATATGATTAGGCAGAGTCAACATGGTTTTATGAAAGGGAAATCGTGTTTGACAAATTTATTAGAGTTTTTTGAGGATGTAACTGGCAGCGTAGATAAAAGGGGAATCAGTGGATGTCGTATATTTGGATTTTCAAAAGACATTCGATAAGGTGCCACATAAAAGGTTGTTACACAAGATGAGGGCTCATGGGGTTGGGGGTAATATATTAGCATGGATAGAGGATTGGTTAACGGACAGAAAACAGAGAGTAGGGATAAACGGGTCATTCTCAGGTTGTCAGGCTGTAACTAGTGGGGTGCCACAAGGATCAGTGCTTGGGCCTCAGCTATTTACAATCTATATTAATGACTTAGATGAAGGGACCGAGTGTAATGTATCCAAGTTTGCTGACGATACAAAGCTGGGTGGGAAAGTAATCTGTGAGGAGGACACAAAGAGTCTGCAAAGGGATATAGACAGGTTAAGTGAGTGGGCAAGAAGGTTTTTTTATTCATTCATGGGATGTGGGCGTCGCTGGCGAGGCCGGCATTTATTGCCCATCCCTAATTGCCCTTGAGAAGGTGGTGGTGAGCCGCCTTCTTGAACCGCTGCAGTCCGTGTGGTGAAGGTTCTCCCACAGTGCTGTTAGGAAGGGAGTTCCAGGATTTTGACCCAGCGACGATGAAGGAACGGCGATATATTTCCAAGTCGGGAAAGTGTGTGACTTGGAGGGGAACGCGCAAGTGGTGTTGTTCCCATGTGCCTGCTGCTCTTGTCCATCTAGGTGGTAGAGGTCGCGGGTTTGGGAGGTGCTGTCGAAGAAGCCTTGGCGAGTTGCTGCAGTGCATCCTGTGGATGGTACACACTGCAGCCACAGTGCGCCGGTGGTGAAGGGAGTGAATGTTTAGGGTGGTGGATGGGGTGCCAATCAAGCGGGCTGCTTTGTCCTGGATGGTGTCGAGCTTCTTCTGTGTTGTTGGAGCTGCACTCATCCAGGCAAGTGGAGAGCATTCCATCACGCTCCTGACTCGTGCCTTGTAGATGGTGGAAAGGCTTTGGGGAGTCAGGAGGTGAGTCATTCGCCGCAGAATAGCCAGCCTCTGACCTGCTCTTGTAGCCACGGTATTTATGTGGCTGGTCCAGTTAAGTTTCTGGTCAATGGTGACCCCCAGGATGTTGATGGTGGGGGATTTGGCGATGGTAATGCCGTTGAATGTCAAGAGGAGGTGGTTAGACTCTCTCTTGTTGGAGATGGTCATTGCCTGGCACTTGTCTGGCACGAATGTTACTTGCCACTTATCAGCCCAAGCCTGGATGTTGTCCAGGTCTTGCTGCATGCGGGCTCGGACTGCTTCATTATCTGAGGGGTTGCGAATGGAACTGAACACTGTGCAGTCATCAGCGAACATCCCCATTTCTGACCTTATGATGGAGGCAAGGTCATTGATGAAGCAGCTGAAGATGGTTGGGCCTAGGACACTGCCCTGAGGAACTCCTGTAGCAATGTCCTGGGGCTGAGATGATTGGCCTCCAACAACCACTACCATCATCCTTTGTGCTCGGTATGACTCCAGCCACTCGAGAGTTTTCTCCCTGATTCCCATTGACTTCAATTTTACCAGGGCTCCTTGGTGCCACACTCGGTCAAATGCTGCCTTGATGTCAAGGGCAGTCACTCTCACCTCACCTCTGGAATTCAGCTCTTTTGTCCATGTTTGGACCAAGGCTGTAATGAGGTCTGGAGCCGAGTGGTCCTGGCGGAACCCAAACTGAGCATCGGTGAGCAGGTTATTGGTGAGTAAGTGCCGCTTGATAGCACTGTCGATGACACCTTCCATCACTTTGCTGATGATTGAGAGTAGACTGATGGGGCAGTAATTGGCCGGATTGGATTTGTCCTGCTTTTTGTGGACAGGACATACCTGGGCAATTTTCCACATTGTCGGGTAGATGCCAGTGTTGTAGCTGTACTGGAACAGCTTGGGTAGAGGCGCAGCTAGTTCTGGAGCACAAGTCTTCAGCACTACAGCTGGGATGTTGTCGGGGCCCATAGCCTTTGCTGTATCCAGTGCACTCAGCCGTTTCTTGATATCACGCGGAGTGAATCGAATTGGCTGAAGACTGGCTTCTGTGATGGTGGGGATATCGGGAGGAGGCCGAGATGGATCATCCACTCGACACTTCTGGCTGAAGATGGTTGCAAACGCTTCAGCCTTGTCTTTTGCACTCACGTGCTGGACTCCGCCATCATTGAGGATGGGGATGTTTGCAGAGCCTCCTCCTCCTGTTAGTTGTTTAATTGTCCACCACCATTCACGACTGGATGTGGCAGGACTGCAGAGCTTTGATCTGATCCGTTGGTTGTGGAATCGCTTAGCTCTGTCTATAGCATGTTGCTTCCGCTGTTTAGCATGCATGTAGTCCTGAGTTGTAGCTTCACCAGGTTGGCACTTAATTTTTATGTATGCTTGGTGCTGCTCCTGACATGCTCTTCTACACTCCTCATTGAACCAGGGTTGATCCCCTGGCTTGTTGGTAATGGTAGAGTGAGGAATATGCCGGGCCATGAGGTTACAGATTGTGCTGGAATACAATTCTGCTGCTGCTGATGGCCCACAGCACCTCATGGATGCCCAGTTTTGAACTGCTAGATCCGTTCTGAATCTATCCCATTTAGCACGGTGGTAGTGCCACACAACACGTTGGATGGTGTCCTCAGTGCGAAGATGGGACTTCATCTCCACGAGGACTGTGCGGTGGTCACTCCTACCAATACTGTCATGGACAGATGCATTTGCGACAGGTCGATTAGTGAGGACGAGGTCAATTAAGTTTTTCCCTCGTGTTGGTTCGCTCACCACCTGCCGCAGGCCCAGTGTGGCAGCAATGCCCTTCAGGACTCAGCCAGCTCGGTCAGTAGTGGTGCTACCGAGCCACTCTTGGTGATGGACATTGAAGTCCCCCACCCAGAGTACATTCTGTGCCCTTGTTACCCTCAGTGGTAGATGGAGTATAATGTGGGGAAATGTGAGGTTATTCACTTTTAGGAAGAATAGAGAAACAGAATATTTTTTAAAAGGTGAAAGAATATTAAATGTTGGTGTTCAGAGAGACTTGGATGTCCTCGTACAAGAAACACAGAAAGTTAACATGCAGATACAGCAAGCAATTAAGAAGGCAAATGGTATGTTAGCCTTTATTGCAAGGGGGTTGGAGTATAAGAGCAAGGAGGTCTTACTACAATTGTACAGGGCTTTGGTGAGACCTCATCTGGAGTACTGTGTACAGTTTTGGTCTCCTTATCTAAGGAAGGATATACTTGCCTTAGAGGCGGTGCAACGAAGGTTCAGTAGATTAATTCCTGGGATGAGAGGGTTGTCCTATGAGGAGAGATTGTGTAGAATGGGCCTATACTCTCTGGAGTTTAGAAGAATGAGAGGTGATCTCATTGAAACATGTAAGATTCTGAGAGGGCTTGACAGGGTAGATGTTGAGAGGTTGTTTCCCCTGGCTGGAGAGTCTAGAACTAGGGGGCATAGTCTCAGGATAAGGAGTCGGCCATTTCAGACTGAGATGAGGAGGAATTTCTTCACTCAGAGGGCTGTGAATCTTTGCAAATTCTCTCCCCCAGGGGGCTGTGGATGCTGAGACATTGAATATATTCAAGGCTGAGATTGATAGATTTTTGGACTCTGGGGGAATCAAGGGATATGGGGATCGGGCGGGAAAGTGGAGTTGAGGTCGAAGATCAGCCATGATCTTATTGAACCAGTGAACGTAGTGTATTTAGACTTCCAGAAGGCATTCGACAAGGTGCCACATAAAAGATTATTGCTCAATATAAAGAATCACTGGATTGGGGGTAATATTCTGGCATAGGTGGAGGATTGGTTATCTAACAGGAAGCAGAGAGTTGGGATAAATGGTTCATTCTCGGACTGGCAACCAGTAGCCAGTGGTGTTCCGCAGGGGTCGGTGCTGGGTCCCCAACTCTTTACAATCTATATTAACGATTTGGAGGAGGGCACCGAGTGTAACATATCAAAGTTTGCAGATGATACAAAGATGGGAGGGAAAGTAGAGAGTGAGGAGGACATAAAAAACCTACAAGGGGATATTGACAGGCTGGGTGAGTGGGCGGAGATTTGGCAGATGCAATACAATATTGGAAAATGTGAGGTTATGCACTTTGGCAGGAAAAATCAGAGAGCAAGTTATTATCTTAATGGCGAGAAACTGGAAAGTACTGCAGTACAAAGGGATCTGGGGATCCGAGTGCAAGAAAATCAAAAAGTTAGTATGCAGGTGCAGCAGGTGATCAAGAAGGCCAACGGAATACAGTCATAGAGTCATAGAGTTATACAGCACGGATAGAGGCCCTTCGGCCCATCGTGTCCGCGCCGGCCATCAGCCCTGTCTACTCTAATCCCATATTCCAGCATTTGGTCCGTAGCCTTGTATGCTATGGCATTTCAAGTGCTCATCCAAATGCTTCTTGAATGTTGTGAGGGTTCCTGCCTCCACAACCCTTTCAGACAGTGAGTTCCAGACTCCAACCACCCTCTGGGTGAAAAAGTTCTTTCTCAAATCCCCTCTAAACCTCCCGCCTTTTACCTTGAATCTATGTCCCCTTGTTATAGAACCCTCAATGAAGGGAAAAAGCTCCTTAGTATCCATCCTATCTGTGCCCCTCATAATTTTGTACACCTCAATCATGTCCCCCCTCAGCCTCCTCTGCTCCAAGGAAAACAAACCCAATCTTCCCAGTCTCTCTTCATAGCTGAAGCGCTCCAGCCCTGGTAACATCCTGGTGAATCTCCTCTGCACCCTCTCCAAAGCGATCACATCCTTCCTGTAGTGTGGCGACCAGAACTGCACACAGTACTCCAGCTGTGGCCTAACCAGTGTTTTATACAGCTCCATCATAACCTCCTTGCTCTTATATTCTATGCCTCGGCTAATAAAGGCAAGTATCCCATATGCCTTCTTTACCACCTTATCTACCTGTTCCGCCGCCTTCAGGGATCTGTGAACTTGCACACCAAGATCCCTCTGACCCTCTGTCTTGCCTAGGGTCCTCCCATTCATTGTGTATTCCCTTGCCTTGTTAGTCCCTCCAAAGTGCATCACCTCGCACTTTTCCGGGTTAAATTCCATTTGCCACTGTTCCGCCCATCTGACCAACCCATCTATATCGTCCTGCAGACTGAGGCTATCCTCCTCGCTATTTACCACCCTACCAATTTTTGTATCATCAGCGAACTTACTGATCATACCTTTTACATTCATATGTTGGCTTTTATTGCTAGGGGGATAGAATATAAAAACAGGGAGGTATTGCTGCAGTTATATAAGGTATTGGTGAGACCGCACCTGGAATACTGCATACAGTTTTGGTGTCCATACTTAAGAAAATACATACTTGCTCTCGAGGCAGTACAAAGAAGGTTCACTCGGTTAATCCCGGGGATGAGGGGGCGGACATATCAGGAGAGGTTGAGTAGATTGGGACTCTACTCATTGGAGTTCAGAAGAATGAGAGGCGATCTTATTGAAACATATAAGATTGTGAAGGGGCTTGATCAGGTGGATGCGGTAAGGATGTTCCCAAGGATGGGTGAAACTAGAAC
This sequence comes from Heptranchias perlo, assembly GCF_035084215.1. Lineage (NCBI taxonomy): Eukaryota > Metazoa > Chordata > Chondrichthyes > Hexanchiformes > Hexanchidae > Heptranchias > Heptranchias perlo. Next base: position 172,179,917 of record NC_090326.1, on the reverse strand, counting down.
TAGGGGGCATAATCTTAGAATAAGGGGCTGCTCTTTCAAAACTGAGATGAGGAGAAACTTCTTCACTCAGAGGGTAGTAGGTCTGTGGAATTTGCTGCCCCAGGAAGCTGTGGAAGCGACATCATTAAATAAATTTAAAACAGAAATAGACAGTTTCCTAGAAGTAAAGGGAATTAGGGGTTACGGGGAGCGGGCAGGAAATTGGACATGAATTTAGATTTGAGGTTCGGATCAGATCAGCCATGATCTTATTGAATGGCGGAGCAGGCTCGAGGGGCCGAATGGATTGAACAGGCTGGGGCTCCTTTATCTAGAAACGAGGAGACTGAGAGGTGACCTGATAGAGGTCTTTAAAATTAGGAAGTGGTTTGATCGGGTAGATGTGGAGAAGATGTTTCCACTTGTGGGGGAGACCAGAACTAGGGGCCATAAATATAAGATAGTCACTAATAAATCCAATCGGGAATTCAGGAGAAACCCAGAGAGTGGTGAGAATGTGGAACTCACTATCACAAGGAGTAGTTGAGGTGAATAGTGTAGAGGGATTTCAGGGGAAGCTCGATAAACACATGAGGAGAAAGGAATAGAAGGAGATGCTGATTGGGTGAGATGAAGTAGGGAGGGAGGAGGCTCGTGTGGAGCATCAAAGTCTGCATGGACCTGATGGGCTGAACGGCCTGTTTCTTTGCTTGTAACTCGATGTAATTTGACACCGAGCCACATAAATAGATATTAGGGCTGATAACCAAAAGCTTTTGGAGCGTCTTAAAGGGGGAGAGAGAGGTAAAGAGGCAGAGGCAGAGGTGGAGAGAGAGGCAGAGGGAGAGGCGGAGGGAGAGGTGGAGAGAGAGGCAGAGGGAGAGGCGGAGGGAGAGGCGGAGAGAGAGGTGTTTCGATAAGATTATTGTTCGGTATGGGTATCAAGGGTTATGGAGCTCAGGCAAGTAAATCATAGAATCATAGAAAGTTATGGCACAGAAGGAGGCCATTCAACCCATCATGTCCATGCTGGCCGAAAAAGAGCTATCCAGCCTAATCCCACTTTCCTGCACTTGGTCCGTAGCCCTGCAGGTCACGGCTCTTCAGGTGCACATCCAGGTATTTTTTAAATGAGTTGAGGGTTTCTGCCTCTCCCACCCTCTCAGGCAGTGAGTTCCAGACCCCACCACCCTCTGGGGGAAAACATTCTCCTGGGATAAATGGGGTTGATACAGGTCAGTCATGATCTAATTGAATGGTGGAATAGACTTGAGGGGCTGAATGGCCTCCTCCTGTTCCTATGTTCCTAACCTTGGACACACACACAAGGAGCATCAGACTTCAGAAGACGCGAATCTCAATGTTGGTGACGGAGGTTCAGAGTAAAGTTCCACCGTCTCCGTCCCTGTTCACATCGAAGCCTCAACAACAGCTGATTGGTCAATTCCCCCTCGAATCCACCATGGTCAGCTGTCCTGCAGAGCTCGATCTTTCAGTGAGAATGGAGAGGGGGGAGGAGGGAGGGGGTGAAGAGCCTGCTGACTGGACAAACGGTAGGCGGGCGGAAACTACGATGGGGTAAAGCTCCTGCCCACCCTCAGAGAGCGGACAGTGTGACTTACCAAGGTCATCAGCTGGTGTTTCCCAAAACACACGAAACATCGCCAAATATCCAATTACATTGGCCACCTGTGTTTGTGTGTAATTAATTCCCCACCTCAACACTCACTTCACATCCTCCAGAAACTTGTCCAGTTCCAGCGCGGAAACATGGGAGTATCTGTGGGGCAGAGAGAGCAAGATAACAGTCAGCGTACTAATAATAACCAATCAACAGGCTGGAGAACAGGACACAATGAGTGTATATGGGAGACAGCACTGACCAATCAATGTGTGTATATGGGAGACAGCACTGACCAATCAATGAGTGTATATGGGAGACAGCACTGACCAATCAATGAGTGTATATGGGAGACAGCACTGACCAGTCAATGTGTGTATATGGGAGACAGCACTGACCAATCAATGTGTGTATATGGGAGACAGCACTGACCAGTCAATGTGTGTATATGGGAGACAGCACTGACCAGTCAATGTGTGTATATGGGAGACAGCACTGACCAGTCAATGTGTGTATATGGGAGACAGCACTGACCAATCAATGTGTGTATATGGGAGACAGCACTGACCAGTCAATGTGTGTATATGGGAGACAGCACTGACCAGTCAATGTGTGTATATGGGAGACAGCACTGACCAATCAATGTGTGTATATGGGAGACAGCACTGACCAATCAATGTGTGTATGGGAGACAGCACTAACCAGTCAATGAGTGTATATGGGAGACAGCACTGACCAGTCAATGTGTGTATATGGGAGACAGCACTGACCAGTCAATGAGTGTATATGGGAGACAGCACTGACCAGTCAATGTGTGTATATGGGAGACAGCACTGACCAGTCAATGTGTGTATATGGGAGACAGCACTGACCAGTCAATGTGTGTATATGGGAGACAGCACTGACCAATCAATGTGTGTATATGGGAGACAGCACTGACCAGTCAATGTGTGTATATGGGAGACAGCACTGACCAGTCAATGTGTGCATATGGGAGACAGCACTGACCAATCAATGTGTGTATATGGGAGACAGCACTGACCAATCAATGTGTGTATGGGAGACAGCACTAACCAGTCAATGAGTGTATATGGGAGACAGCACTGACCAGTCAATGAGTGTATATGGGAGACAGCACTGACCAGTCAATGAGTGTATATGGGAGACAGCACTGACGAGTCAATGTGTGTATATGGGAGACAGCACGAACCAGTCAATGAGTGTATATGGGAGACAGCACTGACGAGTCAATGAGTGTATATGGGAGACAGCACTGACCAGTCAATGAGTGTATATGGGAGAGAGCACAGACCAGTCGATGAGTGTATATGGGAGACAGCAGTGACCAGTCAATGAGTGTATATGGGAGACAGCAGTGACCAGTCAATGAGTGTATATGGGAGACAGCACTGACCAGTCAATTAATGCATATGGGAGAGAGCAGTGACCAGTCAATGAGTGTATATGGGAGAGTGCAGTGACCAGTCAACGAGTGTATATGGGATGAAGCACTGACGAGTCAATGAGTGTATATGGGAGACAGCACAGACCAGTCAATGTGTGTATATGGGAGACAGCACTGACCAGTCAATGTGTGTATATGGGAGACAGCACTCACCAATGTGTGTATATGGGAGAGAGCAGTGACCAGTCAATGAGTGTATATGGGAGACAGCACTAACCAGTCAATGAGTGTATATGGGAGACAGCACAGACCAGTCAATGTGTGTATATGGGAGACAGCACTGACCAGTCAATGAGTGTATATGGGAGAGAGCAGTGACCAGTCAATGAGTGTATATGGGAGACAGCACTAACCAGTCAATGAGTGTATATGGGAGAGAGCAGTGACCAGTCAATGAGTGTTTATGGGAGACAGCACTGACCAGTCAATGAGTGTATATGGGAGAGAGCATAAGAACATAAGAACATAAGAAATTGGAGCAGGAGTAGGCCAATCGGCCCCTCGAGCCTGCTCCGCCATTCAATAAGATCATGGCTGATCTGATCCCAACCACAAATCTAAAGAACACAAGAAGTCGGAGCAGGACCCGGCCACATAGCCCCTGGGCCCTCTCCGCCACCCACAGGGCATTGACCGATCCGAACTCAGCTTCATGTCCAATTTCCTGCCCGCTCTCCATAACCCCTAATTCCCTTTACTTCTAGGAAACTGTCTATTTCTGTTTTAAATTTATCTAATGATGTAGCTTCCACAGCTTCCTGGGGCAGCAAATTCCACAGACCGACCACCCTCTGAGTGAAGAAGTTTCTCCTCATCTCAGTTTTGAAAGAGCAGCCCCTTATTCTAAGATTATGCCCCCTAGTTCTAGTTTCACCCATCTTTGGGAACATCCTTACTGCATCCACCCGATCAAGACCCTTCACAATCTTATATGTTTCAATAAGATCGCCTCTCATTCTTCTGAACTCCAATGAGTAGAGTCCCAATCTACTCAACCTCTCCTCATATGTCCGCCCCCTCATCCCCGGGATTAACCGAGTGAACCTTCTTTGTACTGCCTCGAGAGCAAGTATGTCTTTTCTTAAGTATGGAGACCAAAACTGTATGCAGTATTCCAGGTGCGGTCTCACCAATACCTTATATAACTGCAGCAATACCTCCTTGTTTTTATATTCTATCCCCCTAGCAATAAAAGCCAACATTCCGTTGGCCTTCTTGATCACCTGCTGCACCTGCATACCAACTTTTTGATTTTCTTGCACTAGGACCCCCAGATCCCTTTGTACTGCAGTACTTTCCAGTCTCTCGCCATTAAGAAAATAACTTGCTCTCTGATTTTTCCTGCCAAAGTGCATAACCTCACATTTTCCAATATTATATTGCATCTGCCAAATCTCCGCCCACTCACCCAGCCTGTCTATATCCCCTTGCAGGTTTTTTATGTCCTCCTCACTCTCTACTTTCCCTCCCATCTTTGTATCATCTGCAAATTTTGATATGTTGCACTCGGTCCCCTCCTCCAAATCGTTAATATAGATTGTAAAGAGTTGGGGACCCAGCACCGACCCCTGTGGAACACCACTGGTTACTGGTTGCCAGTCCGAAAATGAACCATTTATCCCAACTCTCTGCTTCCTGTTCGATAACCAATCCTCCACCCATGCCAGAATATTACCCCCAATCCCGTGATTTTTTATCTTAAGTAATAATCTTTTATGTGGCACCTTGTCGAATGCCTTCTGGAAGTCTAAATACACTATGTCCACTGGTTCCCCTTTATCCACCCTATACGTTATATCCTCGAAGAACTCAAGCAAATTTGTCAGACATGACTTCCCCTTCATAAAGCCATGCTGACTTTGTCCTATTAAATTATGCTTATCTAAATGTTCCGTTACTGTCTCCTTAATAATAGACTCCAAAATTTTACCCACCACAGATGTTAAGCTAACTGGCCTATAATTTCCAGCCTTCTGCCTACTACCCTTTTTAAATAACGGTGTTACATTAGCAGTTTTCCAATCTGCCGGGACCTCTCCTGAGTCCAGGGAATTTTGGAAAACTATCACCAAAGCATCCACAATCCCTACTGCCACTTCCCTCAAGACCCTAGGATGGAAGCCATCAGGTCCAGGGGATTTATCCGCCTTGAGTCCCATTATTTTACTGAGTACCATCTCCTGAGTGATTTTAATCGTATTTAGCTCCTCCCCCCCGAGAGTCCCCTGTTTGTCCAGTGTTGGGATATTCTTAGTGCCCTCTACTGTAAAGACTGAAACAAAATATTTGTTCAGCATTTTTGCCATCTCCATGTTTCCCACCATTAATTTCCCGGTCTCATCCTCTAAGGGACCTATGTTTGCCTTAGCCACCCTTTTTCTTTTTATATAACTATAGAAACTCTTGCTATCTGTTTTTATATTTTTTGCTAATTTCTTTTCATAATCTAACTTCCCTTTCTTAATCAATCCTTTAGTTACTTTTTGCTGTCTTTTGAAGAATTCCCAATCTTCTATCCTCCCACTAAGTTTGGCTACCTTATATGTCCTTGTTTTTAGTCGGATACTATCCTTGATTTCTTTACTTAGCCACGGATGGCTGTCATTTCTTTTACACCCTTTTTTCCTCAGTGGAATATATTTATTTTGAAAGTTGTAAAATAACTCCCTAAATGAACACCACTGCTCATGTACCGTCTTACCCTTTAATCTATTTTCCCAGTCCACTTTAATCAATTCCGCTCTCATACCATCATAGTCTCCTTTATTCAAGCTCAGTACGCTTGTTTGAGAATCAACCTTCTCACCCTCTAATTGGATATGGAATTCAACCATGTTGTGGTCGCTCGTTCCAAGGGGATCCTTAACTAGGACATTATTAATTAATCCTGACTCATTACACAGGACCAGGTCCAAGGTTGCCTGCCCCCTTGTAGGATCAGTTACATACTGCTCAAGAAATCCATCCCTGATGCACTCAATGAACTCGTCCTCAAGGCTGCTCTGCCCAATTTGATTTGTCCAGTTAATATGATAATTAAAATCCCCCATAATTATGGCTGTTCCCTTATTACATGCCCCGACTATCTCCTGATTAATACTTCTTCCAGCATAGTTGCAACTATTAGGAGGCCTATATACTACGCCCACTAATGTTTTTTTCCCCTTATTATTCCTTATCTCCACCCAAACTGTTTCATTATCTTGATGCTTTGTCCCAATATCATTTCTCTGTATTACAGTGATTCCTTCCTTTATTAACATAGCCACCCCACCTCCCCTTCCTTCCTGCCTGTCCTTCCTGATTGTTAAATACCCTGGCATATTTAATTCCCAGTCGTTGTCACCCTGCAGCCATGTTTCTGTAATGGCCACAAGATCATACCCATACGTAGTTATTTGTGCCGTTAACTCGTCCATTTTATTACGAGCACTGACCAGTCAATGAGTGTTTATGGGAGACAGCACTGACCAGTCAATGTGTGTATATGGGAGAGAGCACTGACCAGTCAATGAGTGTATATGGGAGACAGCACTGACCAGTCAATGAGTGTATATGGGAGAGAGCACTGACCAGTCCCCTGATTGGTCTATGCTGATTTAGCTCAGGTGCAATATTCTGCCCTCCAAACGTCCTGTGTCGAACTGAGCTAAACTCCCAACTCCCTTTGTCTGCCTCCTTCCAATCCACACCCTGTTTATTGGTTTAGTGAGATAGTGGCATCGTGTGCCATTCCCTCATTGGCTGGTCCAGGTGCGACGGACTGCATTGTAGGAAGCACTCACGTCCATTGTACCCCGGCACGGTTCATGTGACGTATTTCAGCCTTCACCGCACTGGGGTTAATCCTTTTCGTCATTTCCTCCACACAGTTTTCCTGCATCAAATCTGGAATACAAGAGATCCTCAGTTAGAATCAAACGAGTGTTACAAGAAAATCACAAGCAAAATCCTGGGGATGCTGGAAATCTGAAATAGAAACAGGAAATGCTGGAAACACTCAGCAGGTCAGGCAGCATCTGTGGAGAAAGAAACAGAGTTAATATTTCAGGTCGAAGATCTTTCGTCAGAACTGGAGAAAGTTAAAGGGTTAAAGTTTTTGAGCAAATACAGAGTCAGGGAAAGGGGGGGAGGGAGGAAAGAACAAAAGGGAAGGTCTGTGATAGGGTGGAGGGCGGGAGTGATTAAATGACAAAAGGGATGATGGTGCGAGGCACGGAGGGTGGGAATGGGACAAGTAACAAAAGATGGGTCTAGAGTAGCTGTAAATGGTCACAGCAGAACCATTCCCAGCACCTGCTGTCCGAAAACAATGGGAGCAGTGGTTCTAATCTGAAGTTATTGAGTCCGGAAGGTTGTAAAATGTCTAAATGAAAGATGAGGTTCTGTTCCTCGAGCTTCCGTTGAGCTTCATTGGAACAGAGTAAGAGGTCGAGGACAGAGAGGCCAGAGTGGGAGTGGGACGGGGAATTAAAATGGCGAGTGACCGGCAGGTCAGGGTCACACTCGCGGACAGAGCGGAGGTGTTCAGCAAAGCGATCACCCAGTCTGCGTTTGGTCTCCCCAGTGTAGAGGATTCTACATTGGGGAGACCAAAAGCGTACTCCAAGGCGGCCTTCGAGACACACGACAACGCAAAATCGTCGAGCAGAAATTGATAGCCAAGTTCCGCACCCATGAGGACGGCCTCAACCGGGATCTTGGGTTCATGTCACGCTACACGTTACCCCACCAGCGAACAAATGTTATCTGTTTTTAATATAACGGGTCAGTTGCTGTCTTTTCTATGTTTCTACCTCTCTATCTCTGTTTTTTTTTGGTGATTTGTATATTCGGAGACCTTGTCGGTAACACCTGTCTGTCTGCACACTGATTGCCTTGGCAACGGGCAGTTGAAAAAACTGTCTGTAATCACCAAGCATTGTTCTGTGAATTATAAATGCAATTTCATTTCGAGGATTTCATTTCCACATCGTTCACCTGACGAAGGAGGAAGCCTCCGAAAGCTTGTGAATTTAAAATAAAATTGCTGGACTACAACTTGGTGTTGTAAAATTGTTTACAATGTAGAGGAGACTTCACTGTGAGCAGCGGGTACAGTACAGTAAATTGAATGATAATCCAGGACAGAATTAACAGTCACTTGGATGAGTGTGGATTGATTGGGGAAAGCCAGCGCGGATTTGTTAAAGGTAAATCGTGTTTAACTAACCTGAGAGAGTTTTTTGATGCGGTAACAGAGAGGGTCGATGAGGGCAGTGCAGTTGATGTGGTGTATATGGACTTTCAAAAGGCATTTGATAAAGTGCCGTACGGTAGGCTTATCATCAAGATTGAAGCCCATGGAATAAAGGGGGCAGCAGCAACATGGATACAGAATTGGCTAAGTGACAGGAAACAGAGAGTAGTGGTGAACGGTTGTTTTTCGGACTGGAGGGAGGTGTACAGTGGTGTTCCCCAGGGGTCAGTGCTGGGACCACTGCTTTTCTTGATATATATTAATGACTTGGACTTGGGTGTACAGGGCACAATTTCAAAATTTGCAGATGACACAAAACTTGGAAGTGTAGTGAACAGTGAGGTGGATAGTGATAGACTTCAAGAGGATAGAGACAGGCTGGTGGAATGGGCGGACACGTGGCAGATAAAATTTAATGCAGAGACGTGCAGTGATACATTTCGGTAGGAAGAACGAGGAGAGGCAATATAAACTAGAGGGTGCAATTCTAAAAGGGGTACAGGAACAGAGAGATCTGGGGGTATAGGTGCACAAATTGTTGAAGATGGCAGGGCAGGTTGAGAAAGTGGTTAAAAAAGCATTTGGGATCCTGGGCTTTATAAATAGAGGCATAGAGTACAAAAGTCTGGAAGTCATGATGAACCTTTATAAAACACTGGTTTGGCCACAACTGGAGTATTGTGTCCAGTTCTGGGCACTGCACTTTAGGAAAGATGTGAAGGACTTAGAGAGGGTGCAGAAGAGATTTACTGGAATGGTTCCAGGGATGAGGGACTTTAGTTACGTGGATAGACTGGAGAAGCTGGAATTGTTCTCCTTGGAACAGAGACGGTTGCGAGGAGATTTGATCGAGGTGTTCAAAATCATGAAGGGTCCAGACAGAGTAGATAGAGAGAAACTGTTCCCATTGGTGGAAGGGTCAAGAACCAGAGGACATAGATTTAAGGTGATTGGCAAAAGAACCAAAGGTGAGATGAGGAAAAACTTTTTTACACAGCGAGTGGTTGGGATCTGGAATGCCTGAGGGGGTGGTGGAGGCAGATTCAATCATGGCCTTCAAAAGGGAACTGGATAAGTACTTGAAGGAAAAAATTGCAGGGCTACGGGGAAAGGGCGGGGGAGTGGGACTATCTGGATTGCTCTTGCATAGAGCCGGCACGGACTCGATGGGCTGAATGGCCTCCTTCTGTGCTGTAACCTTTCTCCGATTCTAAGTACAAGTAAATTGCTGTTTAGCTTGGAAGGAGTGTTTGGGGCCCTATACAGTGGGATGGGCTCTGATTCTCATTCTCGGGGGTCCCAGGGCTCTGATTCTCATTCTCGGGGGTCCCAGGGCTCTGATTCTCATTCTCAGGGGTCCCAGGGCTCTGACTCTCATTCCTGGGGTCCCAGGGCTCGATTCTCATTCTCTGGGGTCCCAGGGCTCTGACTCTCATTCTCGGGGGTCCCAGTGCTCTGATTCTCATTCCCGGGGGTCCCAGGGCTCTGATTCTCATTCCCGGGGGTCCCAGTGCTCTGATTCTCATTCCCGGGGGACCCAGGGCTCTGATTCTCATTCCCGGGGGTCCCAGGGCTCTGATTCTCATTCCCGGGGGTCCCAGAGCTCTGATTCTCATTCCTGGGGGTCCCAAGGATCTGATTCTCATTCCTGGGGGTCCCAGGGCTCTGAGTCTCATTCCCAGGGGTCCCAGGGCTCTGATTCTCATTCCCGGGGGTCCCAGAGCTCTGATTCTCATTCCTGGGGGTCCCAAGGCTCTGATTCTCATTCCTGGGGGTCCCAGGGCTCTGAGTCTCATTCCTTGGGTTCCCAGAGCTCTGATTCTCATTCCTGGGGGTCCCAAGGATCTGATTCTCATTCCTGGGGGTCCCAGGGCTCTGAGTCTCATTCCCAGGGGTCCCAGGGCTCTGATTCTCATTCCCGGGGGTCCCAGAGCTCTGATTCTCATTCCTGGGGGTCCCAAGGCTCTGATTCTCATTCCTGGGGGTCCCAGGGCTCTGAGTCTCATTCCTGGGGGTCCCAGGGCTCTGAGTCTCATTCCTTGGGTTCCCAGGGATCTGATTCTCATTCCCGGGGGTCCCAGGGCTCATTTCAAACAGTGAATAGGAGAAACGTCCTTGCCTGGTATGGTGGTGTAATGGTTCAATTACTGGACTAATAATCCAGAGAACGTGAGTTGTGATCCCACGGTGAGAGGTTTGAGAAGTTTTTAAGCAATTACAGAGCCAGGGGGGTCATTAACTCTTTCACGACAAAAACTTGCATTTATCTTGGAAAAAGTGTGACACACTACTCGATGGAGGCTGCTCTTCGGCTGTTAACAAGGCCTTGTTTTCACAAGTGCTCACTTCAGCCAGCGCTGTTGTGCAAAGCTGAGTGTGGAAGAGGCCGATTGTGGTAACACACTGAAATACACACAAATTACAACACGGAAACAGGCCATTCGACCAATCAGCCCATGGGGGGTTTACCCTCTACATCAGTAAATAGTCCCAATCACATTCACCCTTTTCCTTCAGCCCCATAGAACCATAGAAAAGATACAGCACAGAAGGGGCCATTCGGCCCATCGTGTCCACGCTGGCTCGAAGAACAACCAGGTGCCCATTCTAATCCCACCTTCCAGCACCCGGTCCGTAGCCCTGCAGCTTACAGCACTTTAGGTGCAGGTACTTTTTAAAAGAGTTGAGGGTCCCTGCCTCTACCACCAATTCGGGCAATGAATTCCATACACCCACCACCCTCTGGGTAAAAAGGTTTTTCCTCATGTCCCCTCTAATCCTTCCGCCAATCAGCTTAAATCTATGTCCTCTAGTTCTTGAACTCTCCGCTAGGGGAAACAGGTACTTCCTGTCTACTCTATCTGGGCCCCTCATAATTTTGTACACCTCAATCAAGTCTCCCCTCAGCCTCCTCTGCTCCAAGGAAAACAACCCCAGCCTATCCAATCTCTCCTCGTAGCTGCAATTTTCAAGCCCTGACAACATTCTTGTAAATCTTCTCTGCACTCTCTCCACAGCAATTACGTCCTTCCTGTAATGTGGTGACCAGAACTGTCCACAATACTCCAGCTGTGGCCTTACCAGCGTTTTATACAGTTCCATCATTATATCCCTGCTTTTGTATTCTATACCTCGGCTAATAACGGAGAGCATTCCGTATGCCTTCTTCACAACCTTATCTACCGTACTGCCACCTTCAGGGACCTGTGCACATGCACTCCAAGGTCTCTCACTTCCTCTACCCCTCTCAATATATTCCCGTTTACTGCGTATTCCCTTTTACTGTTTGCCCTCCCTAAGTGCATTACCTCACACTAGACAACATCCACTACACTACCCTCATCAATCCTCCTTGTCACTTCCTCAAAGAATTCAATCGGATTTGTAAGGCATGACCTTCCCTGAACAAATCCATGCTGACTATCCCTGATTAAACCATGCCTTTCCAAGTGACAGTTTATCCTATCTCTCAGTATTGATTCTAATAGTTTGCCCACCACCGAGGTAAGACTGACCGGCCTATAATTGATCGGCCTTTCCCTCGTCCCCTTTTTAAACAATGGGTACTACGTTTGCAGTCTTCCAGTCCTCCGGTACCTCCCCTGTATCTAGTGAGGATTGGAAAATGATCCTCCGAGCATCCGCTATTTCCTCCCTGGCTTCCTTCAATAGCCCAGGAAACAATCCATCCGGCCCTGGTGACTTATCAACTTTCAAGGATTCCAGTCCCTCTAGTACTTCCTCTCTCGTTATGTTCACCTTATCCAATATTTCACACCTCTCCTCTTTAACTACTACGCCCGGATCATCCCTTTCCTTTGTGAATACGGAGACAAAATATTCATTTAAAGCCCTACCCACATCCTCTGCTTCTACACACAAGTTACCCTTCTCATCCCTGATAGGTCCCACCTTTTCCTCAGCTATCCTCTTGTTCTTAATGTACTGATAAAACATCTTTGGGTTTTCTTTAATCTTACTAGCTAATATATTTTCATGCCCTCTTTTTGCTTTCCTTATTTCCTTTTTTACGTCATCCCTGTACTTTCTATACTCCTCTCGGCTTTCTGCAGTATTTAGTTTTCTGTGACAGTCATAAGCTTTCTTTTTCTGCTTTATCTTGCCCCGTATACTTCTAGACAACCAGGGGGCTCTAGATTTGGCAGTGCCACCCTTTTCTCATCCACTGCACTACACTCATTCTCTCTCTTTGCCCCTTTTATTCCCTGTTTTAGATCTCCTCTGTACTTCCTCTGTTCAGCCTGGTTCTCTATGATATTATGAACCTTACATTCATCATAAACCTCCTTTTTCTGTTTCATTTTAATCTCTATATCATCACTCATCCAGGGAGCTCTATCATTGGATGCCCTTCCTTTCCCCCTCGTGGGAATGTGTCCACTCTGTACCCAAACCACCTCCCCCCTGAAGGACTCCCATTGGTCAATTACTATTTTGCCGACCAATTTTTGATTCCAATCCACCCGGGCAAGATCCCTTTTTAACTCAACGAAATTAACCCTCCTCCAGTTAAGTAATTTCACACTTGATTGTTCCTTTTCCTAAACCTAATGATATTGTGATCACTGTTCCCCAAATGCTCCCCCACTGAAACATGCTCCATTTGCCCCACTTCATTCCCTGAACTAGATCCAGCGCTGCTTCCTCCCTCACTGGGCTGGAAACACACTGATCAATAGGAGTGGAACATGTTACTCTCAGGACGACCACACTTCCTCGTTCCAGACAGCCGGCTGTGCCAGACTTCCCCAGCAGACGATCAGATGCTGCAGTCTGCAGTCAGCCCCTCTCAGGCTCGAGCTCTTACAGTCACTGACCACGAGCATCCGTGGAGCCCTTGACTGAGACCCAGCAGCTTCCCACCTGCCCTGGGGCAGCCACTGGAGGGAGAAACTCGAAGCTGCCCTTTCATAACAGACAAAGGGGTAAACCCCACCTTGGTTAGAGACACCCAGTGTAACCAAACAACCAGGCAAAAGAGAGAGAAACTAACAGCTTGCAGGGCTATTGGCTGCTCCTTCGACACACCAGGCTCGGGCAGAGGAGGATGGGACGCGGGGTTCGGGCGGGTTCAGGTTAGGGTCCTGGCGGGGGTCTGGGGGTTTGGGGTCTGTGCTGGGTTGGGGGGTTCAGGTGGGGGTCGGGGTCTATGCGGGGGTTGGGGGTTCAGGTGGGGGTCGGGGTCTGTTCAGGCGGGGTTTGGTCAGGAGTTGCGATCTGAGTGGGAGTTGGGCATTGGATGGGGTCGGCGTTCGGGGTCCGGGCGGGGGTTCGGGGTTCGGGGTCTGTGCTGGGTTGGGGGGTTCAGTTGGGGGTTCGGGTCTATGCAGGGGTTGGGGGGTCCAGGCAGGGGTCGGGGTCCTGGCGGGGGTCTGAGGGTTTGGGGTCTGTGCTGGGTTGGGGGGAATCAGTTGGGGGTTCGGGGTCTGTGCTGGGTTGGGGGGGTTCAGGTGGGGGTCGGGGTTTGGTCAGGAGTTGCGATCTGGGTGGGAGTTGGGCATTGGACGGGGTCGGCGTTCGGGGTCCGGGCGGGGGTTCGGGGTTCGGGTGGGGGTCAGGGTCCTGGTGGGATTCGGGGTCTGTGCGGGGGTTGGGACGAGCAGGGGTCGGGGTTCAGGCGGGAGTTGGGGTCCAGAGCTCGGGGCTCGGGCACGGATTGTGAACCTGAGGTTTTGAATCAGTACTGGACGAGGTGAAGCAGCAAACAAGAGAAATTGGAGGTTGGTTTGGGAGAGAAGGTGAGAGTTCGAGGTATCCTGTTTTCAGCCTCCTGTCTCTTTAAGAGTGAGTGTTCTCAGTCCATACTGTGGCTCCACCCCTTTCTCAGCTTGTTCACTTAACCCTTTCGTTACTGATCTCCTCCCAGTGATCCAATGGATCTCTTGTCTTAGATCAGATGAATGTCCTGTCAGTGATCTGATAGATCCCCCAATACCCTGATGCTTTTACTGTGTTCCAGGTGATCCTCCTTTGCCTCATCTCCTTGCAATGTCTCCGTCCCACCTTTGGATCAGACCCCCTCTTTGACTGTTTGGCGGTGAGTGTCACTCTGTCTCCCAGGCACGGTTTCTCCTCCTCACTTCATAAACATCGGTCACTTCACGAATCGAGAAGCTGGGCTGAGCCCAAGACTCTGAGTGCAGAAACCAACCGGAGAAAGACCAGTCGAATAGGCGGAGGGAGAAGGCACGACACAAAAATTGTCCGTGTAGTTGATAGTGAAGAGGATAGCTGTAGACTCCAAGAAGATATCAATGGGTTGGTGGAGTGGGCGGAAAAGTGGCAAATGGAGTTCAACCCGGAGAAGTGTGAGGTAATGCACTTAGTGAGGGCAAACAGTAAAAGGGAATACACAGTAAATGGGAATATATTGAGAGGGGTAGAGGAAGTTAGAGACCTTGGAGTGCATGTGCACAGGTCCCTGAAGGTGGCAGTACGGTAGATAAAGTTGTGAAGAAGGAATACGGAATGCTCTCCGTTATTAGCCGAGGTATAGAATACAAAAGCAGGGATGTAATGATGGAACTGTATAAAACGCTGGTAAGGCCACAGCTGGAGTATTGTACACAGTTCTGGTCACCACATTACAGGAAGGACGTAATTGCTGTGGAGAGAGTGCAGAGAAGATTTACAAGAATGTTGCCAGGGCTTGAAAATTGCAGCTACGAGGAGAGATTGGATAGGCTGGGGTTGTTTTCCTTGGAGCAGAGGCGGCTGAGGGGAGACTTGATTGAGGTGTACAAAATTATGAGGGGCCCAGATAGAGTAGACAGGAAGTACCTGTTTCCCCTAGCGGAGAGTTCAAGAACTAGAGGACATAGATTTAAGTTGATTGGCGGAAGGATTAGAGGGGACATGAGGAAAAACTTTTTTACCCAGAGGGTGGTGGGTGTATGGAATTCACTGCCCGAATTGGTGGTAGAGGCAGGGACCCTCAACTCTTTTAAAAAGTACCTGGACCTGCACCTAAAGTGCTGTAAGCTGCAGGGCTACGGACCGGGTGCTGGAAGGTGGGATTAGAACGGGCACCTGGTTGTTCTTCGAGCCGGCGCGGACACGATGGGCCGAATGGCCCCCTTCTGTGCTGTATCTTTTCTATGGTTCAAGGAGAGACAAAGGGTGGGGAGGCTGAGGGAGGGGAGGAGTTCCACAGTTTTGAGGTCCTGGGATCGAATGAGATGGAGGAGGTGAGTGTGTGATGAGATTTGATTTCAGCACGGTCAGAACGCAGGGTGGAAGGGACGGGGGGAGGGGTGTATTCTAGGAGAAATGAGAGAGGAAAGTTCAGAGGAGTAAGATAGAATCAAAGAATCATCCAGCAGAGAACGAGGCCATTCTGCCCATTGTGCCTGTGCCGGCTCTTTGAAAGAGCTGTCCAATTAGTCCCACTCCCCTGCTCTTCCCCCATAGGCATGAAAATGTTTCCCTTCATATATTTATCCAATTCCCTTTTGAAAGTTATTATTGAATCTGCTCCCACCGCCCTTTCAGGCAGTGAATTCCACATCAGAACAACTCGCTGCGTAAAAAAATGTTTCCTCATCTCCCCTCTGGCTCTTTTGCCGATCACCTTAAATCTGTGTCCTCTGGTTACCGACCCTTCTCCCACTGGACACAGTTTCTCCTTATTTACTCTGTCCAGACCCTTCATGATTTTGAACACCTCGATCAAATCTCCTCTCAACCTTCTCTGTTCCAAGGAGAACAACCCCAGCTTCTCCAGTCTATCCACATAACTGAAGTCCCTCATCCCTGGAATCATTCTAGTAAATCTCTTCTGCACCCTCTCTAAGGCCTTCACATCCTTGTCCCAGTAATTGTAAACAATTTTACAACACCAAGTTATAGTCCAACGATTTTATTTTTAATCCCACAAGCTTTCGGGGGCTTTCCCCTTCCTCAGGCGGTGTGGAAGTGACAATTTCGAATCCTTCGCATTTTAAGATCACAGAACAAAGCCTGGTGATTACTGCCCGTTGCCAAGGCAATCACAGTGGCTACCATTGTCCCAGTAAGACACCGAACACCCTATTGACTCTCAGACAGCCTCATGCCACAGCTCATGCACCGAGAATGGAGGACAATAACCCCCAGGTCCCTCTGTCTGATGTACACACATGTTGGAATTCTCTCTGTCGAACGGATGAAGCTTGCCTTCTCGACATTGAACTGCAGGGACCCATTCCTCCCAAGTATCTCGATGTGCCTGCAGACTAATTATTTCATCTGTGTTCCCAACTCCCTCACATATCTCTGTGCAAACCATTCACTCTGCTGTCTTCATCCTGACATAGAAATATTGAAAATAGGAGCAAAAGTAGGCCATTCGGCCCTTCGGGCCTGCTCCTCCATTCAAAATGATCATGGCTGATCATCTAACTCAGTACCCTGTTCCCGCTTTTTCCCCATATCCCTTGATCCCTTTAGCATTAAGAAATATATCTATCTCCTTCCTGAATACATCTAATGACTTGGCCTCCACTGCCTTCTGTGGTAGAGAATTCCTCAGGTTCACCACCCTCTGAGTGAAGAAATTTCTCCTCATCTCGGTTCTAAATGGCATACCCCGTATCCTGAGACTGTGACCCCTGGTTCTGGACTCCCCAGCCATCGGGAACATCCTTCCTGCATCTAGTCTGTCTAGTCCTGTTAGAATTTTATATGTTTCGATGAGATCACCTCTCATTCTTCTAAACTCTAGTGAATATAGGCCTAGTCGACCCAATCTCAAGATAAAGAATCACTGGATTGGGGGTAATATTCTGGCATGGGTGGAGGATTGGTTATCTAACAGGAAGCAGAGAGTTGGGATAAATGGTTCATTCTCGGACTGGCAACCAGTGGCCAGTGGTGTTCCACAGGGGTCGGTGCTGGGTCCCCAACTCTTTACAATCTATATTAACGATTTGGAGGAGGGGACCAAGTTTAACATATCAAAGTTTGCAGATGATACAAAGATGGGAGGGAAAGTAGAGAGTGAGGAGGACATAAAAAACCTACAAGGGGATATGGACAGGCTGGGTGAGTGGGCGGAGATTTGGCAGATGCAATACAATATTGGAAAATGTGAGGTTATGCACTTTGGCAGGAAAAATCAGAGAGCAAGTTATTATCTTAATGGCGAGAAACTGGAAAGTATTGCAGTACAAAGGGATCTGGGGGTCCTAGTGCAAGAAAATCAAAAAGTTAGTATGCAGGTGCAGCAGGTGATCAAGAAGGCCAACGGAATGTTGGCTTTTATTGCTTGGGGGATAGAATATAAAAACAGGGAGATATTGCTGCAGTTATATAAGGTATTGGTGAGACCGCACCTGGAATACTGCATACAGTTTTGGTCTCCATACTTAAGAAAAGACATACTTGCTCTCGAGGCAGTACAAAGAAGGTTCACTCGGTTAATCCCGGGGATGAGGGGGCGGACATATGAGGAGAGGTTGAGTAGATTGGGACTCTACTCATTGGAGTTCAGAAGAATGAGAGGCGATCTTATTGAAACATATAAGATTGTGAAGGGGCTTGATCGGGTGGATGCGGTAAGGATGTTCCCAAGGATGGGTGAAACTAGAACTAGGGGGCATAATCTTAGAATAAGGGGCTGCTCTTTCAAAACTGAGATGAGGAGAAACTTCTTCACTCAGAGGGTAGTAGGTCTGTGGAATTTGCTGCCCCAGGAAGCTGTGGAAGCTACATCATTAAATAAATTTAAAACAGAAATAGACAGTTTCCTAGAAGTAAAGGGAATTAGGGGTTACGGGGAGCGGGCAGGAAATTGGACATGAATTTAGATTTGAGGTTAGGATCAGATCAGCCATGATCTTATTGAATGGCGGAGCAGACTCGAGGGGCCGATTGGCCTACTCCTGCTCCTATTTCTTATGTTCTTATGTAATCTCTCCTCATACGTCAGTCCTGCCATCCCAGGAATCAGTCTGGTAAACCTTTGTTGCACTCCCTCTATGGCAAGTATATCCTTTCTTAGGTAAGGAGACCAAAACTGCACACAATACTCCAGATGTGGTCTCACCAAGGCCCTGTATAACTGCAGTAAGACATCCCTGCTCCTGTACTCAAATCCTCTTGAAATGAAGGCCAACATACCATTCGCCTTCCTAACTGCTTGCTGCACCTGAATGCTCGCTTTCAGCGACTGGTGTACAAGGACACCCTTTGTGAATACGGAGATAAAATATTCATTTAAAACCCTACCCACATCCTCTGCTTCTACACACAAGTTACCCTTCTCATCCCTGATAGGTCCCACCTTTTCCTTAGCTATCCTCTTGTTCTTAATGTATTTATAAAACATCTTTGGCTTTTCTTTAATCTTACTCGCTAATATATTTTCATGCCCTCTCTTTGCTTTCCTTATTTCCTTTTTTACGTCATCCCTGTACTTTCTATACTCCTAGGCTTTCTGCAGTATTTAGTTTCTCTCCAATCCAATCTTGCTTTGATGCAGTTTCTGCCTCAAGTGAATTTCACAGACTCACATCTCTCTGGTGTTTAATTCATTCTCAGGATGTGGGCATCGCTGGCAAGGCCAGCATTTATTGCCCATCACTAGGCCGCTTCAGAGGGCAGTTCAGAGTCAATCACGTTGGTGCGGGACTGGAGTCACATATAGGCCCAGACCGGGTAAGGACGGCAGGTTTCCTTCCCTAAAGGACATTCGTGAACCAGTTGGGTTTTTACGACAATTCGACAGCTTCACGGTCACTCTTACTGAGACCAGCTTTTTTAATTAAACTGAATTCAATTTCTCACACTGTCACGTTCTCTGGATTATTAGTCCAGTAATCGAACCATTACACCACCATACCAGGCAAGGACGTTTCTGCTATTCACTGTTTGAAATGAGACCCGGGACCCCCAGGAATGAGAATCAGAGCCCTGGGACCCCTGGGAATGAGAGTCAGACCCCTGACGCCCCCGGGAACGAGAGTCCAACACTAGGACCCCCAGGAATGAGAGTTAGAGCCCTGGGGCCCCTAGGAATGAGAGTCAGAGACCTGGGGCTGCCCTGGAATGAGAGTCAGAGCCCTGGGACCCCTGGGAATGAGAGTCAGAGCCCTGGGACCCCTGGGAATGAGAGTCAGAGCTCTAGGGCTGGTCTGATGTCAAATCAATTTGGGTGGAGGTAAGAAATAGCAAGGGAAAGAAATCACTGGTGGGAGTAGTATGTAGGCCCCCTAACAGTAGCTACACTGTAGGGCAAAATATTAATCAGGAAATAAGGGGAGCTTGTAAAAAAGATAATGTAATAATCATGGGCAATTTTAACTTTCACATAGATTGGACAAATCAAATTGGCAAAAATAGCCCTGAGGAGGAGTTCATAGAGTGTATTAGGGACTGTTTCTCAGACCAATACGTCGGGGAACCAACCAGGGAACAGGCCATTTTGGATCTGGTAATGGGTAACGAAACAGGATTAATTAATGATCTCAAAGTAAAGGATCCCTTGGGAAGCAGTGATCATAACATGATAGAATTTCACATCCAGTTTGAGAGCGAGGATCTTGGGTCTGAAACTACTGTATTAAACTTAAATAAGGGCAATTATAAAGGAATGAGGGTGGAATTGTCTAAAGTGGACTGGGTAAACAGATTAGATGGTATGATGGTGGATAAGCAGTGGCAAACATTTAAAAAGATATTTTATGACTCGCAACAAAAATATATCCCTGTGAGGAGGAAAGACTCCACAAAAAGGGTGAACCAACCATGGCTGACTAAGGAAGTCAAGGATGGTATCAGGTTAAAAGAAAAAGCATACAACATGGCAAAGATTACTGGTAAGCCCGAAGATTGGGAAAACTTTAAAAACCAGCAAAGGATGACTAAAAGAATAATAAAGAGGGAGAAAATAAATTATGAGAGTAAACCAGCAAGAAATATAAAAACTGACAGTAAAAGCTTCTACAAGTATATAAAAAGGAAGAGAGTAGCTAAAGTAAACATTGGTCCCTTAGAGGATGAGACTGGGGAAATAATAATGGAAAACAAGGAAATGGCAGAGGAAATGAACAGATATTTTGGGCCCGATTTTAGCACCCACTATCGGGTGTGTTCTCGGCGGGGGGGCCTCGAAAATTGCGAAATCCTGGATCCCGACCGGATCGCGCCTCGATCCCGCCCACTTCCGGGTTCCCCGCTGACGTGCGGGGGTGTGTGCGCAGCCCCCGCTGGTGGGAATCCCGCAGGCAATTAAAGCCAGCGGGATGCCACTTGAGAGTATTTACTGAGCTATTTCAGGTCATTGACTGACCTGGTTAAGGGACTGTGTGGGATTTTAGAACAAAATGGGACTGTTTCCCACACTGGGGGAAACACTCCCAGTTGAAATGGACGTGTTGCAGCTGTCAGCCTGTGGCAGCTGCAAAGGTCCATTTGACAGGTGGTGGGGGGAGACCCTCACCCATTGCAGGAGGCGACTCTGTCACTTGGGACAAAGTTTGGCCTCCACCACCCTCCTCCTGACGGTCAAAGTCACCAACCTGCACACTTACCCCGGGGTCCGGAGACATGTATCTACCTTGCGGACCCCCTCAGATGTACATCTTGCGGATGGGGGCCGCCGTAGCTGCAGTCATGACCTCCTCGGAGGGCGAACAGCCTCACCAGCCTCGCCATCCACGCCGTCCACCTCTGACACGTGGAGCTCCACAACAGAGTGCTGTGACACATCCACCTGCACAGCAGGAGGGAGGGCAACCGCAGAGAGAGATGCGTCGCAGAGGGCACTACCCTCGCCACAGGGTCTACAGACCGAGGCTCAGCCTCCTGGACCTCTCTGAGCAGCAGTGCACACGGAGGCTCAGAGTCACTCGACATGTAGCCGTGGACATCTGCAGCCTCTTTCATGCTGAGCTGCTCCTGGCTGGCCCGTGCACCATCTTCTTACCTGTCGCTGTCAAAGTCACCACTGCCCTCAACAACTTCCCCTCCGCAGCCTTCCAGGGTGCAACCGGGGACATCGCCGATGTCTCTCAGTCGTCTGCACAAAAGAGCCCTGCAAATACACCTACACCCACTCTGCAGTGACACAATGGGTGGCATCAGTAGTGGGTCCTCATAGTGATACCCAGGAGCGGGCATTATTGCACAAACCGGACAGGATTCGCGGAGACATGGCAGTGGTGGTGCCAATATAATGTGTGATGTGAGTTGTTCTGAAATTCAATATAAGTAACAACCATGACAAACCCTCAAACACCCTTGTGCATCCCCTTCATGCTCACGACACGTTTGCCTTACGCTGCCTACTGCACATATGTGATGCATGGCCTGTGGCTGCAGCACAGGTGGTGGCAGGTTGAGTGAGGCTGGCCGTGAGAGAGATGCACGAGAGGGTGAGTATGGGATAGAGCCATGAGATTGTATGAGGATTGGGTTGAGTGGTAGTGGTGGGATGAGTACTGGCGAGGTGAGTAAGTGCAAGTAGGATGAGGATGAGGTTTGAGTGGGTGTGAGGGGTCATGTGACAGAGTAGTGTTGGCAGTGCAGAAGGAGATGTGGGGTGGGGGCAGTGATGTGGCAGACGGAGTGTAGGGGAAAGACTACGTGTACTCACTTTGGCTGACCTACTGAGGTCATTGCAGCGCCTCCTGCACTGTATGCAGGTGGGCGATATGTTGGTGGCGCAGGTGGCCCCCTCTGCCACCTCGAGCCAGGCCTTCCTGTCCTCCCCCTCCTCCTCACCCCATGTATTGATACCTGGAGTGAGGCATCATTAAACTGGGAGCAGCCTTCCCCCTGGGCTGCTCCATGCAGTCATCTTTGCTATTGGTTGCAGCATCTGTCAGTGGAGGACTGCCCCTTGAAATAGAGCGCCTCCAGCTGACAGACCTTACTGCGCATGCGCAGCCCGCCCGACGCGCAGATCAGCAGCGGGGAACCCGGAGGAGCAGGTAAGTGGATCCAATTAGTGGTTTGCCTGCTGCGATCGGGCGGGAAACCCACTAATTTCACCGGGCGCGTTGCCCATCCGCCGGGAACCCGCACCCCTGGTAAAATCAGGCCCTTTGTATCTGTCGTCACAGTAGAAGACACTAATAATATACCAATAAAAGTAGAAAATCAAGGGGCAAAGGGGAGGGAGGAACTAAAAACAATCACTATCACCAGAGAAAAAGTACCAGCTAAACTAATGGGTCTAAAGGCTGACAAGTCCCCTGGACCTGATGGTTTGCATCCGAGGGTCTTAAAGGAAGTGGCTACAGAGATAGTGGATGCATTGGTTGTAATCTTCCAGAATTCACTAGATTCTGGAAAGGTCCCAGCGGATTGGAAAACCACAAACGTAACACCCCTATTCAAGAAGGGAGTGAGACAGAAAGCAGGTAACTATAGACCAGTTAGCCTAATATCTGTCATTGGGAAAATGCTAGAATCCATTATTAAGGAAGTAGTAGCAGGACATTTGGAGACTCATAATACAATCAAGGAGAGTCAACATGGTTTTATGAAGGGGAAATCGCGTCTGACAAATTTATTAGAGTTCTTTGAGGAAGTAACGGGCAGGGTGGGTAAAGGGGAACCAATGGGTGCAGTATATTTGGATTTCCAAAAGGCATTCGATAAGGTGCCACATAAAAGATTACTGCACAAGATAAGAGCTCATGGTGTTGGGGGTGATATACTGACATGGATAGAGGATTGGCTAACTAACAGAAAACAAAGAGTCGGGATAAAAGGGTCATTTTCAAAATGGCAATCTGTAACTAGTGGGGTGCCGCAGGGCTCAGTGCTGGGGCCTCAACTATTTACAATATATATCAATGACTTGGATGAAGGAACAGAGTGTCTTGTGGCCAAATTTGCTGATGATACAAAGATAGGTGGAAAAGCAAGTTGTGATGAGGACACAAAGTGTCTGCAAAGGGATATTGACAGGTTAAGTGAATGGGCAAAAATTTGGCAGATGGAATATAATGTGGGAAAATGTGAAGTCATCCACTTTGGGAGGAAAAATAAAAAAACAAAATATTATTTGAATGGAGAAATACTACAAAATGCTGCGGTGCAGAGGGATCTGGATGTCCTCGTACATGAAACACAAAAAGTCAACATACAGGTGCAGCAGGTAATCTGGAAGGCAAACGGAATATTGGCCTTTATTTCTAGGGGGATGGAGTATAAAAGCAGGGAAGTCATGCTACAACTGTACAGGGTGCTGGTGAGACCACACCTGGAGTACTGCATACAGTTCTGGTGCCCTTATTTAAGGAAGGACATACTTGCATTGGAGGCAGTTCAGAGAAGGTTCACTAGGTTGATTCCGGGTATGGAAGGGTTGTCTTATGAGGAAAGATTGAACTGGTTGGGTCTATACTCATTGGAGTTTAGAAGAATGAGAGGAGATCTTGTTGAAACATTTTTTATTATTCGTTCATAGGATGTGGGCGTCGCTGGCGAGGCCGGCATTTATTGCCCATCCCTAATTGCCCTTGAGAAGGTGGTGGTGAGCCGCCTTCTTGAACCGCTGCAGTCCGTGTGGTGATGGTTCTCCCACAGTGCTGTTAGGAAGGGAGTTCCAGGATTTTGACCCAGCGACAATGAAGGAACGGCGATATATTTCCAAGTCGGGATGGTGTGTGACTTGGAGGGGAACGTGCAGGTGGTGTTGTTCCCATGTGCCTGCTGCTCTTGTCCTTCTAGGTGGTAGAGGTCGCGGGTTTGGGAGGTGCTATCGAAGAAGCCTTGGCGAGTTGCTGCAGTGCATCCTGTGGATGGTACACACTGCAGCCACAGTGCGCCGGTGGTGAAGGGAGTGAATGTTTAGGGTGGTGGATGGGGTGCCAATCCAGCGGGCTGCTTTGTCCTGGATGGTGTCGAGCTTCTTGAGTGTTGTTGGAGCTGCACTCATCCAGGCAAGTGGAGAGCATTCCATCACACTCCTGACTTGTGCCTTGTAGATGGTGGAAAGGCTTTGGGGAGTCAGGAGGTGAGTCACTTGCCGCAGAATACCCAGCCTCTGACCTGCTCTCGTAGCCACAGTATTTATATGGCTGGTCCAGTTAAGTTTCTGGTCAATGGTGACCCCCAGGATGATGATGGTGGGGGATTCGGCGATTGTAATGCCATTGAATGTCAAGGGGAGGTGGTTAGACTCTCTCTTGTTGGAGATGGTCATTGCCTGGCACTTGTCTGGCACGAATGTTACTTGCCACTTATCAGCCCAAGCCTGGATGTTGTCCAGGTCTTGCTGCATGCGGGCTCGGACTGCTTCATTATCTGAGGGGTTGCGAATGGAACTGAACACTGTGCAATCATCAGCGAACATCCCCATTTCTGACCTTATGATGGAGGGAAGGTCATTGATGAAGCAGCTGAAGCTGGTTGGCCCTTGGACACTGCCCTGTGGAACTCCTGCATCAATGTCCTGGGGCTGAGATGATTGGCCTGCAACAACCACTACCATCTTCCTTTGTGCTCGATATGACTCCAGCCACTGGAGAATTTTCCCCCTGATTCCCATTGACTTCAGTTTTACGAGGGCTCCATGGTGCCACACTCAATCAAATGCTGCCTTGATGTCAAGGGCAGTCACTCTCACCTCACCTCTGGAATTCAGCTCTTTTGTCCATGTTTGGACCAAGGCTGTAATGAGGTCTGGAGCCGAGTGGTCCTGGCGGAACCCAAACTGAGCATCGGTGAGCAGGTTATTGGTGAGTAAGTGCCGCTTGATAGCACTGTCGACGACACCTTCCATCACTTTGCTGATGATTGAGAGTAGACTGATGGGGCGGTAATTGGCTAGATTGGATTTGTCCTGCTTTTTGTGGACAGGACATACCTGGGCAATTTTCCACATTGTCAGGTAGATGCCAATGTTGTAGCTGTACTGGAACAGCTTGGCTAGAGGCGCAGCTAGTTCTGGAACACAAGGATTCAGCACTACAGCCGGGATGTTTTCGGGGCCCATAGCCTTTGCTGTATCCAGTGCACTCAGCCGTTTCTTGAAATCACGCGGAGTGAATCGAATTGGCTGAAGACTGGCTTCTGTGATGGTGTGGATATCGGGAGGAGGCCGAGATGGATCATCCACTCGGCACTTCTGGCTGAAGATGGTTGCAAACGCTTCAGCCTTGTCTTTTGCACTCACGTGCTGGACTCCACCATCATTGAGGATGGGAATGTTTGCAGAGCCTCCTCCTCCCGTTAGTTGTTTAATTGTCCACCACCATTCACGACTGGATGTGGCAGGACTGCAGAGCTTTGATCTGATCCTTTGGTTGTGGAATCGCTTAGCTCTGTCTATAGCATGTTGCTTCCGCTGTTTAACATGCATGTTGTCCTGAGTTGTAGCTTCACCAGGTTGGCACCTCAATTTTAGGTACATCTGGTGCTGCTTCTAGCATGCTCTTCTACACTCCTCATTGAACCAGGGTTGTTCCCCTGGCTTGTTGGTAATGGTAGAGTGAGGAATATGCCGGGCCATGAGGTTACAGATTGTGCTGGAATACAATTCTGCTGCTGCTGATGGCCCACAGTGCCTCATGGATGCCCAGTTTTGAGCTGCTCGATCTGTTCTGAATCTATGCCATTTAGCACGGTGATAGTGCCACACAACACGCTGGATGGTGTCCTCAGTGCGAAGACGGGACTTCGTCTCCACGAGGACTGTGCGGTGGTCACAATACTGTCATGGACAGATGCATTTGCGACAGGCAGATTGGTGAGGACGAGGTCAAGTAAGTTTTTCCCTCGTGTTGGTTCGCTCACCACCTGCCGCAGGCCCAGTCTGGCAGTTACGTCCTTCAGGACTCGGCCAGCTCGGTCAGTAGTGGTGCTACCGAGCCACTCTTGGTGATGGATATTGAAGTCCCCCACCCAGAGTACATTCTGTGCTCTTGCTACCCTCAGTGCTTCCTCCAAGTGGTGTTCAACATGGAGGAGGACTGATTCATCAGCTGAGGGAGGACGGTAGGTGGTAATCAGCAGGAGGTTTCCTTGCCCATGTTTGACCTGATGCCATGAGATTTCATGGGGTCCGGATTCAATGTTGAGGACTCCCAGGGCCACTCCCTCCTGACTGTATATCACTGTACCGCCACCTCTGGTGGGTCTGTCCTGCCGGTGGGACAGGTCATACCCAGGGATGGTGATGGAAGAGTCTGGGACGTTGGCTGAAAGATATGATTCTGTGAGTATGGCGATGTCAGGCTGTTGCTTGACTCGTCTGTGGGACAGCTCTCCCAATTTTGGCACAAGTCCGCAGATATTAGTGAGGAGGACCTTGCAGGGTCGACTGGGCTTGGTTTGCCTTTGTCGTGTCCGGTGCCTAGTGGTCCGTCCGGTTTTATTCTTATTATGACTTTTTTTCACGAGATTTTACCACAGAGTGGCTTGCTCGGCCATTTCAGAGGGCAATTAAGAATCAAACAAGATTCTGAGGGGACTCGATAAGGTAGATGCTGAGAGGAAGTTACCCCTCATGGGGGAATCTAAAACTAGGGGGCTTAGTCTCAGAATAAGGGGTCGCCCGTTTAAGATGGAACTGAGGGGGAATTTCTTCTCCCAGAGGGTCGTGAATCTGTGGAATTCTTTACCCCAAAAAGCTGTGGAGGCCGAGTCATTGAATACATTCAAGGCTGAGTTAGACAAATTTTTGATCAGCGAGGGAGTCAATGGATATGGGGAAAGGGCGGGAAAGTGGAGTTGAGGTAAAAATTAGATCAGCCATGATCTCATTAAATGGCGGAGCAGTCTCGAGGGGCTGAATGGCCCACTCCTGCTCCTATCTCTTATGGTCCTATGCTTTTATGGTCTTATCTTCAACCTCATCCCTTGATTACCCAAGAGTCCAAAAATCTATCGATCTCAGCCTTGAATATATTCAACGACTCAGCATCCACAGCCCTCTGGGGTAGAGAATTCCAAAGAGTCACAACCCTCTGAGTGAAAAAAATTTCTCCTCATCTCAGTCTTAAATGGCCGACCCCGTATCCTGAGACTATGCCCTCTAGTTCTAGACTCTCCAGCCAGGGGAAACAATCTCTCGGCATCTACCCTGTCAAGCCCCCTCA
The DNA here is from genome assembly GCF_035084215.1 of Heptranchias perlo. NCBI lineage: Eukaryota > Metazoa > Chordata > Chondrichthyes > Hexanchiformes > Hexanchidae > Heptranchias > Heptranchias perlo. Next base: position 172,152,561 of record NC_090326.1, on the reverse strand, counting down.
GAATCTTATATGTTTCAATGAGATCACCTCTCATTCTTCTAAACTCCAGAGAGTATCGGCCCATTCTACTCAATCTCTCCTCATAGGACAACCCTCTCATCCCAGGAATCAATCTACTGAACCTTCGTTGCACCGCCTCTAAGGCAAGTATATCCTTCCTTAGATAAGGAGACCAAAACTGTACACAGTACTCCAGGTGAGGTCTCACCAAAGCCCTGTACAATTGTAGTAAGACTTCCTTACTCTTGTACTCCAAACCCCTTGCAATAAAGGCCAACATGCCATTTGCTTTCCTAATTGCTTGCTGTACCTGCATGCTAACTTTGTGTTTCTTGTATGAGGACACCCAAATCTCTCTGAACACCAACATTTAATAGTTTCTCACCATTTAAAAAACATTCTGTTTTTCTATTCTTCCTACCAAAGTGAATAACCTCACATTTCCCCACATTATACTCCATCTGCCACCTTCTTGCCCACTCACTTAACCTGTTTATATCCCTTTGCAGACTCTTTGTGTCCTCCTCACAGCTTAATGAGGAAGATTGAGTGAAGGGGCCATGGAGCAGGTGCTGGGGGGTGAGAGCTGGCAATTCTCGGACTGTTGAATCTGTCTGTAGACGAGTCACTCACGCTGGTTGTCGATGAAGGAGTGAGCAGCCAACAGCTTGAGCGAGTGGACCTCGAAGAGAACTCGGTGGAACAGCAGGTCGTGGGCGCTGGGTCGTTGAAGGGGGTCTGGAGCCAAGCATTTCTGGATAAATTCCTGTAACAATGGAAACGCACGAGCTTTATTTCAGGACTTGAAGTGAGGCTCCTGAGACCTTCCTTAACACGAGGATTACTGAACAAGGAGTGAGGACACGGGGATCAACCATAGAATCATACAACTTTATGGCAAAGAAGGAGGCCATTCAGCCAATTGTGTCCATCCCAGCCGAAAAACAACTATCCAGCTTAATCCCACTTTCCACTACCATCAGTGGGAGGCCTTCAAGGAGGAGATAGTGAGGGTTCAGAGCAAATATGTTCCCACAAAGAAAAAGGGCGGGACTCCCAAATCTGGAGCCCCCTGGATGTCAAGGAGCATACAGGGTAGGGTAAGGCAAAAAAGGAAAGTTTATGTCAGATATCGAGAGCTGAATATTGCAGAAAGCCTAGAGGAATATAGAAAGTGCAGGGGTGAAATTAAAAAGGAAATTAGGAAAACAAAGAGAGGGCATGAAAAAATACTGGCAAATAAAATCAAGGAAAACCCAAAAATGTTACAACGTTGTACCATTGTTTAAAAAGGGAGCGAGGGATAATCCGAGTAATTCCAGGCCAGTCAGTCTAACCTCGGTGGTGGGCAAATTATTGGAATCAATTCTGAGGGACAGGATAAACTGTCAGTTAGAAAGGCACGGAGTGATCAAGGACAGTCAGCACGGATTTGTTAAGGGAAGGTCGTGTCTGACTAACTTGATTGAATTCTTCGAGGGGGTAACGAGGAGGGTCGATGAGGGTAGCGAGTTTGATGTAGTCTGCACCTGCTCCTATTTCTTATGTTCTTATGGATATAGACAGGTTAAGTGAGTGGGCAAGAAGGTGGCAGATGGAGTATAATGTGGGGAAATGTGAGGTTATTCACTTTGGTAGGAAGAATAGAAAAACAGAATATTTTTTAAATGGTGAGAAACTATTAAATGTTGGTGTTCAGAGAGATTTGGGTGTCCTCATACAAGAAACACAACAAGTTAGCATGCAGGTACAGCAGGCAATTAAGAAAGCAAATGGTATGTCGGTCTTTATTGCAAGGGGGTTGGAGTACAAGAGTGAGGACGTCTTACTATAATTGTACAGGGCTTTGGTGAGACCTCACCTGGAATACTGTGTACAGTTTTGGTCTCCTTATCTAAGGAAGGATATACTTGCCTTAGAGGCGGTGCAACGAAGGTTCACTAGATTAATTCCTGGGATGAGAGGGTTGTCCTATGAAGAGAGATTGAGTAGAATGGGCCGATACTCTCTGGAGTTTAGAAGAATGAGAGGTGATCACATTGAAACATATAAGATTCTGAGGGGGGCTTGACAGGGTAGATGCTGAGAGATTGTTTCTCCTGGCTGGAGAGTCTAGAACTAGGGGGCATAGTCTCAGGATACGGGGTCGGCCATTTAAGACTGAGATGAGGAGGAATTTCTTCACTCAGAGGGTTGTGAATCTTTGGAATTCTCTACCCCAGAGGGCTGTGGATGCTGAGTCATTGAATATATTCAAGACTGAGATCGATAGATTTTTGGACTCTAAGGGAATCAAGAGATATGGGGATCGGGCAGGAAAGTGGAGTTGAGGTCAAAGATCAGCCATGATCTGATTGAATGGTGGAGCAGGCTCGAGGGGCCGAATGGCCTACTCCTGCTCCTATTTCTTATGATCTTATGTACATGGATTTTAGCAAGGCTTTTGACAAGGTCCCACATGGCAGACTGGCCAGAAAAGTAAAAGCCCATGGATCCAAGGGAAAGTGACAAGTTTGATCCAAAATTGGCTCAGTGGCAGGAAGCAAAGGGTAATGGTCGACGGGTGTTTTTGAGACTGGAAGGCTGTTTCCAGTGGGGTGCCGCAGGGCTCAGTACTGGGTCCCTTGCTTTTTGTGATATATATTAATGATTTGGACTTAAATGTAGGGGGCATGATTAAGAAGTTTGTAGATGATACAAAAATTGGCCGTGTGGTTGATAGTGAGGAGGAAAGCTGTAGACTGCAGGAAGATATCAATGGACTGGTCAGGTGGGCAGAAAAGTGGCAAATGGAATTCAATCCAGAGAAGTGTGAGGTAATGCATTTGGGGAAAGCAAACAAGGCAAGGGAATACACAATAAATAGGAGGATACTGAGAGGTGTAGAGGAAGTGAGGGACCTTGGAGTGCATGTCCACAGATCCCTGAAGGTAGCAGGACAGGTAGATAAGGTGGTTAAGAAGGCATATGGAATACTTTCCTTTATTAGCCGAGGCATAGAATATAAGAGCAGGGAGGTTATGCTGGAACTGTATAAAACTCTAGTTAGGCCACAGCTTGAGTACTGTGTACAGTTCTGGTCACCACATTACAGGAAAGATGTGATTGCACTAGAGAGGGTGCAGAGGAGATTTACGAGGATGTTGCCAGGACTGGAGAATTTTAGCCATGAGGAAAGATTGGATAGGCTGGGGTTGTTTACTTTGGAACAGAGGAGTGAACCAGATGGGTTTTTATGACAATCTGGTAATTTCATGGCCACCATTACTGATACTACTCTTTTAATTCCAGATTTTATTGATTTAATTTAAATTCACTAGCTATCATGGTGGAATTTGAACTCATGACTCTGAGATTATTAGTTCAGGCCTCTGAATGACCATTCCAGTAATATAACCACTATGCTACCGTACCCACAGCTCTTGGATAGCTCTTTCAAAGAGCTGGCAAAGGCACGATGGGCCGAATGGCCTCCTCCTGTGCTGCAACACACTATGATACCCTTGTCTATCCTTTTTGTTACTTCTTCAAAAATTCAATAAGTTTGGTCAAGCATGACCTTCCCTTTGGGAACCCGTGTTAACTACTCGATGATATTTTTGGTTTGTCGATGTTTTTTCTATTACACCTTTGTGTAAGGATTCCATTATCTTTCCTACCACTGATGTTAAGATCGTCACTAACAGGTCAAATATAGAACTGAAGAGCAATTTCTTTATGCAGAGAGTGGTGAGAATGTGGAACTCCCTGCCACATGGAGTGGTTGAGGTGGACAGTGTTGATGTATTTGAGGGGATGTACACGAGGGAGAAGGAAATAGAGGGATATGGGGGTAGAGTGGGAAGGGGTAGTTAGAGGGGGAGGAGGGATATGGGGGTAGAGTGGGAAGGGGTAATTAGAGGGGGAGGAGGGATATGGGGGTAGAGTGGGAAGGGGTAGGTAGAGGGGGAGGAGGGATATGGGGGTAGAGTGGGAAGGGGTAGTTAGAGGGGGAGGAGGGATATGGGGGTAGAGTGGGAAGGGGTAGTTAGAGGGGGAGGAGGGATATGGGGGTAGAGTGGGAAGGGGTAGGTAGAGGGGGAGGAGGGATATGGGGGTAGAGTGGGAAGGGGTAGTTAGAGGGGGAGGAGGGATATGGGGGTAGAGTGGGAAGGGGTAGTTAGAGGGGGAGGAGGGATATGGGGGTAGAGTGGGAAGGGGCAGTTAGAGGGGGAGGAGGGATATGGGGGTAGAGTGGGAAGGGGTAATTAGAGGGGGAGGAGGGATATGGGGGTAGAGTGGGAAGGGGTAGTTAGAGGGGGAGGAGGGATATGGGGGTAGAGTGGGAAGGGGTAATTAGAGGGGGAGGAGGATTGTTTGTACTATAAACACTGGCATAGAACAGTTGGGCCGAGTGGCCTCTTTCTGTGCTATGCATTCTGCGTAAAACCTAGTGGCCAATTTCTGGACACCAGGTCCGATCTTGGCTCTCCCACAACGTCACAGCTGAGTTACTAATTTAGGGGCAGATTGTCACTCCATGCAAGTGCTGCCACCATTGAACAAATTCATGGCCTTTCTCTGCACTGGCTCCTGCAGTTGAATGTCTCCCCTATGTCTTCGTGATCAGATTAGGAAAAAGTACTAGAGCCCTGCCCAGTGACCAGACCAGGGGTCAGTACTAGAGCCCTGCCCAATGACCAGACCAGGGGTCAGTACGAGGACACTGCCCAATGACCAGACCAGGGGTCAGTACTAGGACACTGCCCAATGACCAGACCAGGGGTCAGTACGACGACACTGCCCAATGACCAGACCAGGGGTCAGTACTAGGACACTGCCCAGTGACCAGACTAGGGATCAGTACTAGGACACTGCCCAGTGATCAGACCAGGGGTCAGTACAAGGACACTGCCCAATGACCAGACCAGGGGTCAGTACGAGGACACTGCCCAATGACCAGACCAGGGGTCAGTACGAGGACATTGCCCAATGACCAGACCAGGGGTCAGTACTAGGACACTGCCCAGTGACCAGACTAGGGATCAGTACTAGGACACTGCCCAGTGATCAGACCAGGGGTCAGTACGAGGACACTGCCCAATGACCAGACCAGGGGTCAGTACTAGGACACTGCCCAGTGACCAGACTAGGGATCAGTACTAGGACACTGCCCAGTGATCAGACCAGGGGTCAGTACAAGGACACTGCCCAATGACCAGACCAGGGGTCAGTACTAGGACACTGCCCAATGACCAGACAAGGGCTCAGTACGAGGACACTGCCCAATGACCAGACCAGGGGTCAGTACTAGGACACTGCCCAATGACCAGACCAGGGGTCAGTACGAGGACACTGCCTAATGACCAGACCAGGGGTCAGTACTAGGTCACTGCCCAATGACCAAATGGCAATCTGTGTGTGGAGCCGGCAGATGTAGGAGGGGTTCTAAATGAATTTTTTGCATCTGTTTTCACTATGGAGAAGGACGATGTAGACATAGAAATACGGCAGGGGGACTGTGATATACTCGAACATATTAACATCGAGCGGGAGGAGGTATTGGCGGTTTTAGCAGGCCTAAAAATGGATAAATCCCCAGGCCCGGACGAAATGTATCCCAGGCTACTGTGTGAGGCAAAGGAGGAGATTGCGGGGGCTCTGACACATATATTCAGAACCTCTCTGGCCACAGGGGATGTGCCAGAGGACTGGAGAACCGCTAATGTAATACCATTATTCAAGAAGGGGAGTAGGGAAAAACCGGGGAACGACAGGCCAGTGAGCCTAACATCAGTGGTAGGAAAATTATTGGAAGAAATTCTGAAGGACAAAATTAGTCTCCACTTGGAGAAGCAAGGATTAATCAGGGATAGTCAACATGGCTTTGTCAAGGGAAGATCATGTCTGACTAATTTGATTGAATTTTTTGAGGGGGTGACTAGGCGTGTGGATGAGGGTAACGCAGTGGATGTGGTATACATGGATTTCAGTAAGGCCTTCGATAAAGTCCCGCACAGGAGACTGGTCAAGAAGGTACGAGCCCATGGAATCCAGGGTGCCTTGGCACTTTGGATACAAAACTGGCTTAGTGGCAGAAGGCAGAGGGTGATGGTCGAAGGTTGTTTTTGTGACTGGAAGCCTGTGGCCAGTGGGGTACCACAGGGATCGGTGCTGGGTCCCTTGCTGTTTGTGGTCTACATTAATGACTTGGATATGAATGTAAAAGGTATGATCAGTAAGTTCGCTGATGATACAAAAATTGGTAGGGTGGTAAATAGCGAGGAGGATAGCCTCAGTCTGCAGGACGATATAGATGGGTTGGTCAGATGGGCGGAACAGTGGCAAATGGAATTTAACCCGGAAAAGTGCGAGGTGATGCACTTTGGAGGGACTAACAAGGCAAGGGAATACACAATGAATGGGAGGACCCTAGGCAAGACAGAGGGTCAGAGGGATCTTGGTGTGCAAGTTCACAGATCCCTGAAGGCGGCGGAACAGGTAGATAAGGTGGTAAAGAAGGCATATGGGATACTTGCCTTTATTAGCTGAGGCATAGAATATAAGAGCAAGGAGGTTATGATGGAGCTGTATAAAACACTGGTTAGGCCACAGCTGGAGTACTGTGTGCAGTTCTGGTCGCCACACTACAGGAAGGATGTGATCGCTTTGGAGAGGGTGCAGAGGAGATTCACCAGGATGTTACCAGGGCTGGAGCGCTTCAGCTATGAAGAGAGACTGGGAAGATTGGGTTTGTTTTCCTTGGAGCAGAGGAGGCTGAGGGGGGACATGATTGAGGTGTACAAAATTATGAGGGGCACAGATAGGATGGATACTAAGGAGCTTTTTCCCTTCGTTGAGGGTACTATAACAAGGGGACATAGATTCAAGGTAAAAGGCGGGAGGTTTAGAGGGGATTTGAGAAAGAACTTTTTCACCCAGAGGGTGGTTGGAGTCTGGAACTCACTGCCTGAAAGGGTTGTGGAGGCAGGAACCCTCACAACATTCAAGAAGCATTTGGATGAGCACTTGAAATGCCATAGCATACAAGGCTACGGACCAAATGCTGGAATATGGGATTAGAGTAGACAGGGCTGATGGCCGGCGCGGACACGACGGGCCGAAGGGCCTCTATCCGTGCTGTATAACTCTATGACTCTATGACTCTATGACCAGACCAGGGGTCAGTACGAGGACACTGCCCAATTACCAGACTAGGGGTCAGTACTAGGACACTGCCCAATGACCAGACCAGGGGTCAGTACTAGGACACTGCCCAATGACCAGACTAGGGGTCAGTACTAGGACACTGTCCAATGACCGGACCAGGGGTCAGTACGAGAGCCCTGCCCAATGAGACTAGGGGTCAGTACGAGGACACTGCCCAGTGACCAGACCAGGGGTCAGTACGAGGACACTGCCCAATGACCAGACCAGGGGTCAGTACCAGGACACTGCCCAGTGACCAGACCAGGGGTCAGTACTAGGACACTGCCCAATACCAGACCAGGGGTCAGTATGAGGACACTGCCCAGTGACCAGACCAGGGGTCAGTACTAGGACACTGCCCAATGACCAGACCAGGGGTCAGTATGAGGACACTGTCCAGTGACCAGACCAGGGGTCAGTACTCGGACACTGCCCAATGACCAGACCAGGATGTCGAAACATAGAAAATAGGAGCAGGAGTAGGCCATTCGGCCCTTTGAGCCTGCTCCACCATTCAATATGATCATGGCTAATCCTCTATCTCAATACCATATTCCCGCTCTCTCCCCATACCCCTTGATGCCTTTTGTGTCTAGAAATCTATCTTGCTCCTTCTTAAATATATTCAGTGACTTGGCCTCCACAGCCTTCTGGGGTAGAGAATTCCACAGGTTCACCACCCTCTGAGTGAAGAAATTTCTCCTCATCTCAGTCCTAAATGTCCTACCCCGTATCCTGAGACTGTGACCCCTGGTTCTCGACCCCTCAGCCAGGGGAAACATCCTCCCTGCATCCAGTCTGTCTAGCCCTGTCAGAATTTTATATGTTTCAATGAGATCACCTCTCATTCTTCTAAACTCGAGTGAATACAGGCCGAGTCGACCCAATCTCTCCTCATACGACAGTCCCGCCATCCCAGGAATCAGTCTGGTGAACCTTCGCTGCACTCCCTCTATGGCAAGTATATCCTTTCTTAGGTAAGGAGACCAAAACTGCACACAATACTCCAGGTGTGGTCTCACCAAGGCCCTGTATAACTGCAGTAAGACATCTTTACTCCTGTACTCAAATCCTCTTGCAATGAAGGCCAACATACCATTCGCCTTCCTAACTGCTTGCTGCACCTGCATGTTTGCTTTCAGTGACTGGTGTACAAGGACACCCAGGTCCCTTTGTACATCAACATTTCCCAATCTATCACCATTTAAATAATACTCTGCCTTTCTGTTTTTCCTTCCGAAGTGGATAACTTCACATTTATCCACATTATTCTGCATCTGCCATGTATTTGCCCACTCACTCAACTTGTCTAAATCGCCTCGAAGCCTCTTTGCATCCTCCTCACAACTCACAATCCCACCTAGTTTGGTATTGTCAGCAAACTTGGAAATATTACATTTGGTTCCCTCATCCAAATCATTGATATATATTGTGAATAGCTGGGGCCCAAGCACTGATCCCTGCGGTACCCCACTAGTCACTGCCTGCCACCCCGAAAAAGACCCATTAATTCCTACTCTCTGTTTCCTGTCTGTTAACCAATTCTCAATCCATGCCAGGATATTGAGCGCATTAACAGGATTGGACAAAGTCAGCATGGGTTTATGAAAGGGAAATCATGCTTAACAAATCTACTGGAGTTTTTTGAGGATGTAACTAGTAGAATAGATAGGGGAGAACCAGTGGATGTGGTGTACTTGGATTTTCAGAAGGCTTTTGATAAGGTCCCACACAAGAGGTTAGTGTGCAAAATTAAAGCACATGGGATTGGGGGGAATATACTGGCATGGATTGAGAATTGGTTGACAGACAGGAAACAGAGAGTAGGAATAAACGGGTCTTTTTCCGGGTGGCAGGCAGTGACTAGTGGGGTACCACAGGGATCAGTGCTTGGGACACAGCTATTCACAATATATATCAATGATTTGGATGAGGGAACTAAACGTAACATTTCCAAGTTTGCAGACGACACAAAGCTGGGGTGGAATGTGAGCTGTGAGGAGGATGCAAAGAGGCTCCAATGTGATTTAGACAAGTTGGGTGAGTGGGCAAGAACATGGCAGATGCAGTATAATGTGGATAAATGTGAGGTTATCCACTTTGGTTGTAAAAACAGAAAGGCAGATTATTATCTGAATGGTGATAGATTGGGAAAAGGGGAGGTGCAACGAGACCTGGGTGTCCTTGTACACCAGTCACTGAAAGCGAGCATTCAGGTGCAGCAAGCAGTTAGGAAGGCGAATGGTATGTTGGCCTTCATTGCAGGAGGATTTGAGTACAGGAGCAGGGATGTCTTACTGCAGTTATACAGGGCCTCGGTGAGACCACATCTGGAGTATTGTGTGCAGTTTTGGTCTCCTTATCTGAGGAAGGATGTCCTTGCCATGGAGGGAGTGCAACGAAGGTTTACCAGACTGATTCCTGGGATGGCAGGACTGACGTATGAGGAGAGATTGGGTCGACTAGGCCTATATTCACTGGAGTTTAGAAGAATGAGAGGAGATCTCATCGAAACATATAAAATCCTTACAGGACGAGACAGACTGGATGCAGGGAGGATGTTCCCGATGGCTGGGGAGTCCAGAACCAGGGGTCACAGTCTCAGGATACGGGGTATGCCATTTAGAACCGAGATGAGGAGAAATTTCTTCACTCAGAGGGTGGTGAACCTGTGGAATTCTCTACCAGAGAAGGCAGTGGAGGCCAAGTCATTAGATGTATTCAAGAAGGAGATAGACATATTTCTTGATGCTAAAGGGATCAAGGGATATGGGGAAAAAGTGGGAACAGGGTACTGAGTTAGACGATCAGCCATGATCATTTTGAATGGCGGAGCAGGCCCGAAGGGCCGAATGGCCGAATCTTGCCCCTATTTTCTATGTTCCTATTTTTCTATATTCCCCCCAATCCCATGTGCTTTAATTTTGCACACTAACCTCTCATGTGGGACTTTATCAAAGGCCTTGTGAAATTCCAAATGCTGCCCCTCTCAAACTATCGGGTATATACTGGCCCTCCCACACTATAGGGTATATACTGCCCTCTCACACTATAGGGTATATACTGCCCTCCCACACTATAGGGTATATACTGGCCCTCTCACACTATAGGGTATATACTGCCCTCCCACACTATAGGGTATATACTGCCCTCCCACACTATAGGGTATATACTGCCCTCTCACACTATAGGGTATATACTGCCCTCTCACACTATAGGGTATATACTGCCCTCTCACACTATAGGGTATATACTGCCCTCTCACACTATAGGGTATATACTGGCCCTCTCACACTATAGGGTATATACTGCCCCTCCCACTATAGGGTATATACTGCCCTCTCACACTATAGGGTATATACTGCCCTCTCACACTATAGAGTATATACTGCCCTCTCACACTATAGGGTATATACTGGCCCTCTCACACTATAGGGTATATACTGCCCTCTCACACTATAGGGTATATACTGGCCCTCTCACACTATAGGGTATATACTGCCCTCTCACACTATAGGGTATATACTGCCCTCTCACACTATAGGGTATATACTGCCCCTCCCACTATAGGGTATATACTGCCCTCTCACACTATAGTGTATATACTGCCCTCTCACACTATAGGGTATATACTGCCCTCTCACACTATAGGGGAGATACTGGCCCTCTCACACTATAGGGTATATACTGGCCCTCTCACACTATAGGGTATATACTGCCCTCTCACACTATAGGGTATATACTGGCCCTCTCACACTATAGGGTATGTACTGCCCTCTCACACTATAGGGTATATACTGCCCTCTCACACTATAGGGTATATACTGCCCCTCCCACTATAGGGTATATACTGCCCTCTCACACTATAGGGTATATACTGCCCTCTCACACTATAGAGTATATACTGCCCTCTCACACTATAGGGTATATACTGGCCCTCTCACACTATAGGGTATATACTGCCCTCTCACACTATAGGGTATATACTGGCCCTCTCACACTATAGGGTATATACTGCCCTCTCACACTATAGGGTATATACTGCCCTCTCACACTATAGGGTATATACTGGCCCTCCCACACTATAGGGTATATACTGCCCCTCCCACTATAGGGTATATACTGCCCTCTCACACTATAGGGTATATACTGCCCTCTCACACTATAGTGTATATACTGCCCTCTCACACTATAGGGTATATACTGCCCTCTCACACTATAGGGTATATACTGCCCTCTCACACTATAGGGTATATACTGCCCTCTCACACTATAGGGTATATACTGCCCTCTCACACTATAGTGTATATACTGCCCTCTCACACTATAGGGTATATACTGCCCTCTCACACTATAGGGTATATACTGGCCCTCCCACACTATAGGGTATATACTGCCCCTCCCACTATAGGGTATATACTGCCCTCTCACACTATAGGGTATATACTGCCCTCTCACACTATAGGGTATATACTGCCCTCTCACACTATAGGGTATATACTGCCCTCTCACACTATAGGGTATATACTGCCCTCTCACACTATAGGGTATATACTGCCCTCTCACACTATAGGGTATATACTGCCCTCTCACACTATAGGGTATATACTGGCCCTCTCACACTATAGGGTATATACTGCCCTCTCACACTACAGGGTATATACTGCCCTCTCACACTACAGGGTACACACTGCCCTCTCACACTATAGGGTATATACTGCCCTCTCACACTATAGGGTATATACTGGCCCTCTCACACTATAGGGTATATACTGCCCTCGCACACTATAGGGTATATACCGCCCTCTCACACTATAGGGTATATACTGCCCTCTCACACTATAGGGTATATACTGCCCTCTCACACTATAGGGTATATACTGCCCTCTCACACTATAGGGTATATACTGCCCTCTCACACTATAGGGTATATACTGGCCCTCTCACACTATAGGGTATATACTGCCCTCGCCCACACTATAGGGTATATACTGCCCTCTCACACTATAGGGTATATACTGGCCCTCTCACACTGTAGGGTATATACTGCCCTCTCACACTATAGGGTATATACTGCCCTCTCACACTATAGAGTATATACTGGCCCTCTCACACTATAGAGTATATACTGCCCTCTCACACTATAGGGTATATACTGCCCTCTCACACTATAGGGTATATACTGCCCTCTCACACTATAGAGTATATACTGGCCCTCTCACACTATAGAGTATATACTGCCCTCTCACACTATAGAGTATATACTGCCCTCTCACACTATAGGGTATATACTGCCCTCTCACACTATAGGGTATATACTGCCCTCTCACACTATAGGGTATATACTGCCCTCTCACACTATAGGGTATATACTGCCCTCTCACACACTATAGGGTATATACTGCCCTCTCACACTATAGGGTATATACTGCCCTCTCACACTATAGAGTATATACTGGCCCTCTCACACTATAGAGTATATACTGCCCTCTCACACTATAGAGTATATACTGCCCTCTCACACTATAGGGTATATACTGCCCTCTCACACTATAGGGTATATACTGCCCTCTCACACTATAGAGTATATACTGCCCTCTCACACTATAGGGTATATACTGCCCTCTCACACTATAGAGTATATACTGGCCCTCTCACACTATAGGGTATATACTGCCCTCGCCCACACTATAGGGTATATACTGCCCTCTCACACTATAGGGTATATACTGCCCTCTCACACTATAGGGTATATACTGCCCTCTCACACTATAGGGTATATACTGCCCTCTCACACTATAGAGTATATACTGCCCTCTCACACTATAGGGTATATACTGGCCCTCTCACACTGTAGGGTATATACTGCCCTCTCACACTATAGAGTACATACTGCCCTCTCACACTATAGGGTATATACTGCCCTCTCACACTATAGGGTATATACTGCCCTCTCACACTATAGGGTATATACTGGCCCTCTCACACTATAGTGTATATACTGCCCTCTCACACTATAGGGTATATACTGCCCTCTCACACTATAGGGTATATACTGCCCTCTCACACTATAGGGTATATACTGCCCTCTCACACTATAGGGTATATACTGCCCTCTCACACTATAGAGTATATACTGCCCTCTCACACTATAGGGTATATACTGGCCCTCTCACACTATAGGGTATATACTGCCCTCTCACACTATAGGGTATATACTGCCCTCTCACACTATCGGGTATATACTGCCCTCTCACACTATAGGGTATATACTGGCCCTCTCACACTATAGGGTATATACTGCCCTCTCACACTATAGGGTATATACTGCCCTCTCACACTATAGGGTATATACTGGCCCTCTCACACTATAGGGTATATACTGCCCTCTCACACTATCGGGTATATACTGCCCTCTCACACTATAGGGTATATACTGCCCTCTCACACTATAGGGTATATACTGGCCCTCTCACACTATAGGGTATATACTGGCCCTCTCACACTATAGAGTATATACTGCCCTCTCACACTATAGGATATATACTGCCCTCTCACACTATAGGGTATATACTGGCCCTCTCACACTATAGGGTATATACTGCCCTCTCACACTACAGGGTATATACTGCCCTCTCACACTACAGGGTACACACTGCCCTCTCACACTATAGGGTATATACTGCCCTCTCACACTATAGGGTATATACTGGCCCTCTCACACTATAGGGTATATACTGCCCTCTCACACTATAGGGTATATACTGCCCTCTCACACTATAGGGTATATACTGCCCTCTCACACTATAGGGTATATACTGCCCTCTCACACTATAGGGTATATACTGCCCTCTCACACTATAGGGTATATACTGGCCCTCTCACACTATAGGGTATATACTGCCCTCGCCCACACTATAGGGTATATACTGCCCTCTCACACTATAGGGTATATACTGGCCCTCTCACACTGTAGGGTATATACTGCCCTCTCACACTATAGGGTATATACTGCCCTCTCACACTATAGAGTATATACTGGCCCTCTCACACTATAGAGTATATACTGCCCTCTCACACTATAGGGTATATACTGCCCTCTCACACTATAGGGTATATACTGCCCTCTCACACTATAGAGTATATACTGGCCCTCTCACACTATAGAGTATATACTGCCCTCTCACACTATAGAGTATATACTGCCCTCTCACACTATAGGGTATATACTGCCCTCTCACACTATAGGGTATATACTGCCCTCTCACACTATAGGGTATATACTGCCCTCTCACACTATAGGGTATATACTGCCCTCTCACACACTATAGGGTATATACTGCCCTCTCACACTATAGGGTATATACTGCCCTCTCACACTATAGAGTATATACTGGCCCTCTCACACTATAGAGTATATACTGCCCTCTCACACTATAGAGTATATACTGCCCTCTCACACTATAGGGTATATACTGCCCTCTCACACTATAGGGTATATACTGCCCTCTCACACTATAGAGTATATACTGCCCTCTCACACTATAGGGTATATACTGCCCTCTCACACTATAGAGTATATACTGGCCCTCTCACACTATAGGGTATATACTGCCCTCGCCCACACTATAGGGTATATACTGCCCTCTCACACTATAGGGTATATACTGCCCTCTCACACTATAGGGTATATACTGCCCTCTCACACTATAGGGTATATACTGCCCTCTCACACTATAGAGTATATACTGCCCTCTCACACTATAGGGTATATACTGGCCCTCTCACACTGTAGGGTATATACTGCCCTCTCACACTATAGAGTACATACTGCCCTCTCACACTATAGGGTATATACTGCCCTCTCACACTATAGGGTATATACTGCCCTCTCACACTATAGGGTATATACTGGCCCTCTCACACTATAGTGTATATACTGCCCTCTCACACTATAGGGTATATACTGCCCTCTCACACTATAGGGTATATACTGCCCTCTCACACTATAGGGTATATACTGCCCTCTCACACTATAGGGTATATACTGCCCTCTCACACTATAGAGTATATACTGCCCTCTCACACTATAGGGTATATACTGGCCCTCTCACACTATAGGGTATATACTGCCCTCTCACACTATAGGGTATATACTGCCCTCTCACACTATCGGGTATATACTGCCCTCTCACACTATAGGGTATATACTGGCCCTCTCACACTATAGGGTATATACTGCCCTCTCACACTATAGGGTATATACTGCCCTCTCACACTATAGGGTATATACTGGCCCTCTCACACTATAGGGTATATACTGCCCTCTCACACTATCGGGTATATACTGCCCTCTCACACTATAGGGTATATACTGCCCTCTCACACTATAGGGTATATACTGGCCCTCTCACACTATAGGGTATATACTGGCCCTCTCACACTATAGGGTATATACTGCCCTCTCACACTATAGGGTATATACTGCCCTCTCACACTATAGAGTATATACTGCCCTCTCACACTACTAGGGTATATACTGGCCCTCTCACACTATAGGGTATATACTGGCCCTCTCACACTATAGGGTATATACTGCCTCTCACACTATAGGGTATATACTGCCCTCTCACACTATAGAGTATATACTGCCCTCTCACACTATAGGGTATATACTGCCCTCTCACACTATAGGGGTAATGATACTGCCCTCTCACACTATAGGGTATATACTGGCCTCTCACACTATAGGGTATATATGCCCTCTCACACTATAGGGTATATACTGCCCTCTCACACTATAGGGTATATACTGCCCTCTCACACTATAGGGTATATACTGCCCTCTCACACTATAGGGTATATACTGCCCTCTCACACTAGGTAGGGTATATACTGCCCTCCCTATAGAGTATATACTGCCCTCTCACACTATAGGATATATACTGCCCTCTCACACTATAGGTATATACTGGCCCTCTCACACTATAGGGTATATACTGCCCTCTCACACTACAGGGTATATACTGGCCCTCTCACACTATAGGGTATATACTGCCCTCTCACACTATAGGGTATATACTGCCCTCTCACACTATAGAGTATATACTGCCCTCTCACACTATAGGGTATAAAACTGCCCTCTCACACTATAGGATATATACTGCCCTCTCACACTATAGGGTATATTCTGCCCTCTCACACTATAGAGGTATATACTGCCCTCTCACACTATAGGGTATATACTGCCCTCTCACACTATACGGTATATACTGCCCTCTCACACTATAGAGTATATACTGCCCTCTCACACTATAGGGTATGATACTGCCCTCTCACACTATAGGGTATATACTGCCCTCTCACACTATAGGGTATATACTGCCCTCTCACACTATAGAGTATATACTGCCCTCTCACACTATAGGTATAAACTGCCCTCTCACACTATAGGGAATATACTGCCCTCTCACACTATAGGGTATATACTGGCCCTCTCACACTATAGGGTATATACTGCCCTCTCACACTATAGGGTATATACTGCCCTCTCACACTATATGGTATATACTGCCCTCTCACACTATAGGGAATATACTGCCCTCTCACACTATAGGGTATATACTGGCCCTCTCACACTATAGAGTATATACTGCCCTCTCACACTACAGGGTATATACTGCCCTCTCACACTATAGGGTATATACTGCCCTCTCACACTATAGGGTATATACTGCCCTCTCACACTATAGGGTATATACTGGCCCTCTCACACTATAGAGTATATACTGCCCTCTCACACTATAGGGTATATACTGCCTCTCACACTATAGGGAATATACTGCCCTCTCACACTATAGGGTATATACTGGCCCTCTCACACTACAGGGTATATACTGCCCTCTCACACTATAGGGTATATACTGCCCTCTCACACTATAGGGTATATACTGCCTCTCACACTATATACTGCCCCCAGTATATACTGCCCTCTCACACTATAGAGTATATACTGCCCTCTCACACTATAGGGTATATACTGCCTCTCACACTATAGGGTATATACTGCCCTCTCACACTATAGGGTATATACTGCCCTCTCACACTATAGGGTATATACTGCCCTCTCACACTATAGGGTATATACTGGCCCTCTCACACTATAGGGTATATACTGCCCTCTCACACTATAGGGAATATACTGCCCTCTCACACTATAGGGTATATACTGCCCTCTCACACTATAGGTAATGCAAGGTATATACTGCCCTCTCACACTATAGGGAATATACTGCCCTCTCACACTATAGGGTATATACTGCCCTCTCACACTATAGGGTATATACTGCCCTCTCACACTATAGGTATATACTGCCCTCTCACACTATAGAGTATATACTGCCCTCTCACACTATAGGGGTATATACTGGCCCTCTCACACTATAGGGTATATACTGGCCCTCTCACACTATAGGGAATATTACTGCCCTACTCACACTATAGGGTATATACTGGCCCCTCTCACACTATAGGGTATATACTGCCCTCTCACACTATAGGGACTATACTGCCCTCTCACACTATAGGGTATATACGGCCCCTCTCACACTATAGGGTATATACCTGGCCCTATCACACTATAGAGTATTTACAGCCCTCTCACACTATAGAGTAAATACTGTCCCTCCAACACTATAGGGTATATACTGCCCTCTCACACTATAGGGTATATACTGCCCTCTCACACTATAGGGTATATACTGCCCCCTCTCACACAGTATATACTGCCCTCTCACACTATAGAGTATATACTGCCCTCTCACACTATAGGGTATATACTGCCCTCTCACACTATAGGGTATATACTGCCCTCTCACACTATAGGGTATATACTGCCCTCTCACACTATAGAGTATATACTGCCCTCTCACACTATAGGGTATATACTGCCCTCTCACACTATAGGGTATATACTGCCCTCTCACACTATAGGGTATATACTGCCCTCTCACACTATAGGATATATACTGCCCTCTCACACTATAGAGTATATCCTGCCCTCTCACACTATAGGGTATATACTGCCCTCTCACACTATAGGGAATATACTGCCCTCTCACACTATAGGGTATATACTGCCCTCTCACACTATAGAGTATATACTGCCCTCTCACACTATAGAGTATATACTGCCCTCTCACACTATAGGGAATATACTGCCCTCTCACACTATAGGGTATATACTGCCCTCTCACACTATAGAGTATATACTGCCCTCTCACACTATAGGGTATATACTGCCCTCTCACACTATAGGGTATATACTGCCCTCTCACACTATAGGGTATATACTGCCCTCTCACACTATAGAGTATATACTGCCCTCTCACACTATAGAGTATATACTGCCCTCTCACACTATAGGGTATATACTGCCCTCTCACACTATAGGGTATATACTGCCCTCCCACACGATAGGGTATATACTGGCCGTCTCACACTATAGAGTATATACTGCCCTCCCACACTATAGCGTATATACTGCCCTCTCACACTATAGGGTATATACTGGCCCTCTCACACTATAGGGTATATACTGCCCTCTCACACTACAGGGTATATACTGCCCTCTCACACTATAGAGTATATACTGGCCCTCTCACACTATAGGGTATATACTGCCCTCTCACACTATAGGGTATATACTGGCCCTCTCACACTATAGGGTATATACTGCCCTCTCACACTACAGGGTATATACTGCCCTCTCACACTATAGAGTATATACTGCCCTCTCACACTATAGAGTATATACTGCCCTCTCACACTATAGGGTATATACTGGCCCTCTCACACTATAGGGTATATACTGCCCTCTCACACTATAGAGTATATACTGCCCTCTCACACTATAGAGTATATACTGCCCTCTCACACTATAGAGTATATACTGCCCTCTCACACTATAGGGTATATACTGCCCTCTCACACTATAGGGTATATACTGCCCTCTCACACTATAGGGTATATACTGCCCTCTCACACTATAGAGTATATACTGCCCTCTCACACTATAGAGTATATACTGCCCTCTCACACTATAGGGTATATACTGCCCTCTCACACTATAGGGTATATACTGGCCCTCTCACACTATAGGGTATAAACTGCCCTCTCACACTATAGGGTATAAACTGCCAATGCCCACACTATAGGGTATATACTGCCCTCTCACACTATAGGATATATACTGCCCTCTCACACTATAGAGTATATACTGCCCTCTCACACTATAGGGTATATACTGCCCTCTCACACTATAGGGTATATACTGCCCTCTCACACTATAGGGTATATACTGGCCCTCTCACACTATAGAGTATATACTGCCCTCTCACACTATAGGGTATATACTGCCCTCTCACACTATAGGGTATATACTGCCCTCTCACACTATAGGTTATATACTGCCCTCTCACACTATAGGGTATATACTGCCCTCTCACACTATAGGGTATATACTGCCCTCTCACACTATAGGGTATATACTGCCCTCTCACACTATAGGGTATATACTGCCCTCTCACACTATAGGGTATATACTGCCCTCTCACACTATAGAGTATATACTGCCCTCTCACACTATAGGATATATACTGCCCTCTCACACTATAGAGTATATACTGCCCTCTCACACTATAGAGTATATACTGCCCTCTCACACTATAGGGTATATACTGCCCTCTCACACTATAGGGTATATACTGCCCTCTCACACTATAGAGTATATACTGCCCTCTCACACTATAGGGTATAAACTGCCCTCTCACACTATAGAGTATATACTGCCCTCTCACACTATAGGGTATATACTGCCCTCTCACACTATAGAGTATATACTGCCCTCTCACACTATAGGGTATATACTGCCCTCTCACACTATAGGGTATATACTGCCCTCTCACACTATAGAGTATATACTGCCCTCTCACACTATAGAGTATATACTGCCCTCTCACACTATAGGGTATAAACTGCCCTCTCACACTATAGGGTATATACTGCCCTCTCACACTATAGGGTATATACTGCCCTCTCACACTATAGGGTATATACTGCCCTCTCACACTATAGGGTATAAACTGCCCTCTCACACTATAGGATATATACTGCCCTCTCACACTATAGGGTATATACTGCCCTCTCACACTATAGGATATATACTGCCCTCTCACACTATAGGGTATATACTGCCCTCTCACACTATAGAGTATATACTGCCCTCTCACACTATAGGGTATATACTGCCCTCTCACACTATCGGGTATATACTGCCCTCTCACACTATAGGGTATATACTGCCCTCTCACACTATAGTGTATATACTGCCCTCTCACACTATAGTGTATATACTGCCCTCTCACACTATAGGGTATATACTGCCCTCTCACACTATAGGGTATATACTGCCCTCTCACACTATAGGGTATATACTGCCCTCTCACACTATAGAGTATATACTGCCCTCTCACACTATAGGGTATATACTGCCCTCTCACACTATCGGGTATATACTGCCCTCTCACACTATAGGGTATATACTGCCCTCTCACACTATAGGGTATATACTGCCCTCTCACACTATAGGGTATATACTGCCCTCTCACACTATAGGGTATATACTGCCCTCTCACACTATAGGGTATATACTGCCCTCTCACACTATAGGGTATATACTGCCCTCTCACACTATAGAGTATATACTGCCCTCTCACACTATAGGGTATATACTGCCCTCTCACACTATAGTGTATATACTGCCCTCTCACACACTATAGGGTATATACTGCCCTCTCACACTATAGGGTATATACTGCCCTCTCACACACTATAGAGTATATACTGCCCTCTCACACTATAGGGTATATACTGGCCCTCTCACACTATAGGGTATATACTGCCCTCTCACACTATAGGGTATATACTGCCCTCTCACACTATAGGGTATATACTGCCCTCTCACACTATAGGGAATATACTGCCCTCTCACACTATAGGGTATATACTGCCCTCTCACACTATAGGGTATATACTGCCCTCTCACACTATAGGATATATACTGCCCTCTCACACTATAGGGTATATACTGGCCCTCTCACACTATAGGGTATATACTGCCCTCTCACACTATAGGGTATATACTGCCCTCTCACACTATAGGGTATATACTGCCCTCTCACACTATAGGGAATATACTGCCCTCTCACACTATAGGGTATATACTGCCCTCTCACACTATAGGGTATATACTGCCCTCTCACACTATAGGATATATACTGCCCTCTCACACTATAGGGTATATACTGGCCCTCTCACACTATAGGGTATATACTGCCAATGCCCCTGCTCTGTCCCGCTGCTTAGTGAATTATGCTCCTGTATCAGGTCCAGCTCTCACCTTCATCAAAGGATTGTGGAGAGATCGGCTGGCGTTTGCGATGTCTTCGGGTGACACGCTGCTGTCTGCATTCCTCTGTATCGCCAGGACAGCCATCTGATGGAATAGAAGGGAACTGAAGGGAAAGAGACAAATTCACAGCTGCCTGGTTCCCCGTTCTCTCCGCAGGCAAACATTAATATCACAGTAAACCACACGGTGTCGTACACCTACAGTGAGCCCCACACACACATTCCCACACACGGGACCACGCACACACGGTCCACACGCGGTCCCTCACACACGCGGTCCCACACACACGGTCCACACACACGGTCCACACACACGCGGTCCCACACACACGCGGTCCCTCACACACGCGGTCCCACACACACGGTCCACACACACGGTCCACACACACACGGTCCACACACACGCGGTCCCACACACACGGTCCACACACACGGTCCACACACACACGGTCCCACACACACACGGTCCCTCACACACGGTCCCACACACACACGGTCCACACACACACGGTCCCACACACACACGGTCCACACACACACGGTCCACACACACGGTCCACACACACACGGTCCCACACACACGCGGTCCCTCACACACGCGGTCCCACACACACGGTCCACACACACGGTCCACACACGCGGTCCCACACACACGGTCCACACACACGGTCCACACACACGGTCCACACACACACGGTCCCACACACACACGGTCCCTCACACACGCGGTCCCACACACACGGTCCACACACACGGTCCACACACACACGGTCCCACACACACACGGTCCCTCACACACGGTCCCACACACACACGGTCCACACACACACGGTCCCACACACACACGGTCCACACACACACGGTCCACACACACACGGTCCACACACACACGGTCCCACACACACACGGTCCACACACACGCGGTCCCACACACACACGGTCCACACACACACGGTCCCACACACACACATGTCCCACACACACACGGTCCCACACACACGGTCCCACACACACACGGACCACACACACGGTCCACACACGCGGTCCCACACACACACGGTCCACACACACGGTCCCACACACACATGTCCCACACACACACATGTCCCACATACACACGGTCCCACACGCGGTCCCACACACACATGGACCACACACACGGACCACACACACGGACCACACACACGGACCACACACACGGTCCACACACACGGTCCACACACACACATGTCCCACATACACACGGTCCCACACGCGGTCCCACACACACACGGACCACACACACGGTCCACACACACGGACCACACACACGGACCACACACACGGTCCACACACACGGTCCACACACACGGTCCCACACACACGGTCCACACACACGGTCCACACACACGGTCCACACACACGGTCCCACACACACGGTCCACACACACACGGTCCACACACACGGTCCACACACACGGTCCCACACACACGGTCCCACACACACGGTCCACACACACGGTCCCACACACACGGTCCACACACACGGTCCACACACGCGGTCCCACACACACACGGTCCACACACACACGGTCCACACACAGTCCGTCAGCTAATCAGTCTGTATCTAACTCAGGTTCCCCACTCCTCACATTCCACCCATTCTCTCTTCATGTCTTCCCTCCTCTCACTCCTTTTCCTGTTCTTTCCAGTCTGTCCATCGGCCCTCCGATTCTCTCTCCTCTCACCCACTTTCCTCTTCACTTTGTCTCCCCTTCTCCACACTCCCCCTGTTTTGGGGTCTCCCCTGAGAAAGAAAGAAAGAAAGGACTTACCTTCCCCTCTACAATACCCCCCACCTTCAGTCCCCCCCTCCCCCTCCTCTACAATACCCCCCACCTTCAGTCCCCCCTCTCCCCTCCTCTACAATACCCCCCACCTTCAGTCCCCCCTCTCCCCTCCTCTACAATACCCCCCACCTTCAGTCCCCCCTCCCCCTCCTCTACAATACCCCCCACCTTCAGTCCCCCCTCTCCCCTCCTCTACAATACCCCCCACCTTCAGTCCCCCCTCTCCCCTCCTCTACAATACCCCCCACCTTCAGTCCCCCCTCTCCCCTCCTCTACAATACCCCCCACCTTCAGTCCCCCCTCTCCCCTCCTCTACAATACCCCCCACCTTCAGTCCCCCCTCCCCCTCCTCTACAATACCCCCCACCTTCAGTCCCCCCTCCCTTTTTCTGCACCCCACACCCTTCCTCTTCCATCCTCCTCCCCTCTCCTCGCCTCTCTCATCTCATTCCCCTCCTATCCCATCCCCCTTTCCTCTCCGTCCCCCTCTCCCATCCTCCCCCTCCCCCATCCTCTCCCAACCCTCTCTCCCCTCCTATCCCATCCCCCTCTCCCATGCTCTCCGTCCCCCTCTCCCCTCCCCCCGTCCCCCTCTCCCATCCTCCCCCCGTCCCCCTCTCCCATCCTCCCCCAGTCCCCCTCTCCCATCCTCCCCCCGTCCCCCTCTCCCATCCTCCCCGTCCCCCTCTCACCTCCTCCCCGTCCCCCTCTACCATCCTCCCCGTCCCCCTCTCCCATCCTCCCCGTCCCCCTCTCCCATCCTCCCCGTCCCCCTCTCCCATCCTCCCCCTCCCCCTCTCCCATCCTCCCCGTCCCCCTCTCCCATCCTCCCCCTCCCCCTCTCCCATCCTCCCCCTCCCCCTCTCCCATCCTCCCCCTCCCCCTCTCCCATCCTCCCCCTCCCCCTCTCCCATCCTCCCCGTCCCCCTCTCCCATCCTCCCCCTCCCCCTCTCCCATCCTCCCCGTCCCCCTCTCCCATCCTCCCCCTCCCCCTCTCCCATCCTCCCCCTCCCCCTCTCCCATCCTCCCCCTCCCCCTCTCCCATCCTCCCCGTCCCCCTCTCCCATCCTCCCCCTCCCCCTCTCCCATCCTCCCCGTCCCCCTCTCCCATCCTCCCCGTCTCCCTCTCCCATCCTCCCCGTCCCCCTCTCCCATCCTCCCCGTCCCCCTCTCCCATCCTCCCCGTCCCCCTCTCCCATCCTCCCCGTCCCCCTCTCCCATCCTCCCCCTCCCCCTCTCCCATCCTCCCCCTCCCCCTCTCCCATCCTCCCCGTCCCCCTCTCCCATCCTCCCCTCCCCCTCTCCCATCCTCCCCGTCCCCCTCTCCCATCCTCCCCCTCCCCCTCTCCCATCCTCCCCCCTCCCCCTCTCCCATCTTCCCCGTCCCCCTCTCCCATCCTCCCCGTCCCCCTCTCCCATCCTCCCCCTCCCCCTCTCCCATCCTCCCCCTCCCCCTCTCCCATCCTCCCCGTCCCCCTCTCCCATCCTCCCCCTCCCCCTCTCCCATCCTCCCCATCCCCCTCTCCCATCCTCCCCCTCCCCCTCTCCCATCCTCCCCCTCCCCCTCTCCCATCCTCCCCGTCCCCCTCTCCCATCCTCCCCGTCCCCCTCTCCCATCCTCCCCGTCCCCCTCTCCATCTTCCCCGTCCCCCTCTCTCATCCTCCCCCTCCCCCTCTCCCATCCTCCCCGTCCCCCTCTCCCATCCTCCCCCTCCCCCTCTCCATCTCCCCCTCCCCCTCTCCCATCCTCCCCGTCCCCCTCTCCCATCTTCCCCGTCCCCCTCTCCCATCTTCCCCGTCCCCCTCTCCCATCCTCCCCGTCCCCCTCTCCCCTCCTCCCCATCCCCCCTCTCCCATCCTCCCCCTCCCCCTCTCCCATCCTCCCCCTCCCCCTCTCCCATCCTCCCCGTCCCCCTCTCCCATCCTCCCCGTCCCTCTCTCCCCATCCTCCCCCTCCCCCCTCTCCATCCTCCCCGTCCCCCTCTCCCATCCTCCCCCTCCCCCTCTCCCATCCTCCCCGTCCCTCTCTCCCTTCCTCTCCCATCCCCCTCTCCCTTCCTCTCCCATCCCCCTCTCCCATCCTCCCCCTCCCCCTCTCCCATCCTCCCCGTCCCTCTCTCCCTTCCTCTCCCATCCCCCCTCTCCCTTCCTCTCCCATCCCCCTCTCCCATCCTCCCCGTCCCCCTCCCTCCTCCCCTCCCCTCTCCCATCCCCCTCCCCTCTCCCATCCTCCCCCCCTCCCCCTCTCCCCATCCTCCCCCTCCCCCCTCTCCCATCCTCCCCCGTCCCCTCTCTCCCATCCTCTCCCATCCCCCTCTCTCCCATCCTCCCCCGTCCCTCTCTCCCATCCTCCCCATCCC